>NW_026943431.1:0-172987 GCF_024139115.2 Armigeres subalbatus | reverse complement strand
CAGAAGGATTTGGATAATTCTCGCTTAATTTTTCAAAAGGACCTAAGTATCATTTTTTTCATGAATTAATTTGAATACTGCAATCAATAGCTTTCATGTTGTTCTGTTGGTTGCGCTTTTCAAATTAATGCATAAAAAAATATTACTAAATCCTTTCAAGATGAAGCGAGAATTAGTCTACAACTCATTGTCACAAATCGCATAGGTAATGAAAATTTGGAATGAATGTTGACATACTAAAAAATTAATTTAGAAAAATCAATTGAAAACATTAGGCCCAGAATTTCAATTCGGGACTGATTTGCGATTTGGGCGTAACTTATTTCGTAAACAAAAATTGGAATGCAAATTCCCGATAAAGCAAGCATTTCTCGCTTAACTTTTCAAAAGGACCTAAGTAACATTTTTTTCATGAATTATTTTGAGTACTGCAATTATAAGCTTTCATGTTTTTCTGTTGATTGCGCTATTCAAATTAAATCATGAAAAAATGTTACTTAGGTCCTTTTGAAAAGTTAAGCGAGATTTCATGAGAAAATTATAGTATGCATTCGACAGATTAAGCTTTCCTCTATCAGATAAGGGAATTAGTTTTGGATAAAAACGCTTGCATTCTACGGAATTCATGAAACAATGTTTGTTTACAAAATAAGTTACGCCCAAATCGCAAATCGGTCCCGAATTGATTTAGGATGTTTTTCGGAGTTTACGATACAAATTGATCTTTTGTAACCTTCAGCATTACAATCAAGCTGACATTGTGGTCACCAACCAGTTAATCTCATCGTCATACCACTCTCAGATGCAAAGACGCGGGAACACGAAGTACAGTCACTCTCAAAATTGAGCGTACAGCATGGATTAGATGAATATATTCGATAATTCCAAAGGAAATTTAATTGTTGGCTCGGTTGTTTTTAATGCATTTCAATATTCATCCCTTCCTTCAATGTATGCGTACATAAAATTGTTGAAATTTTTTCTCTAAAGTTCATTTATTTGAAAATAATCTCAAAATACGCCTATTAGATGTGACAAAATTGAGCGTACAGCTAATGTTTTTCTATAAAATTTCTTATTATAAACACGATTAATGTATTTTAATATTGTTTTTTCATGATTATATTTATAATAATAAACATCCACTACTTAAACATTCAATGTTTTGAAATTAAACCATGTTTTAATCAAAATGGCGAACAAGTAAGATGTATAAACAATATTATTTAACAATTCAATGCTGTTGGGCAAAATAGATGCTTTAAGATATGGATTTCACCGGCATCGTATCTTATATATGATAGATAATTGAAATCGAGCGAGACATACGATAAATTTGGGAAAATTCAGTCGGTAAATGATGAAAACATATGTAAACATACAAAGAAAACGACAAATGCTGGGAACGGCATATTTCAAATTAAGTATAACTTTATTTAAATGTCGATGTTTAGGTAGCTTATAAGCTCAGGACATTCATTAATGATAATATTAATAAAAGAGCAGCACACGGATACATTATAAGATGTCATTTTATATTTGAAGACTCAGTCACCGTAGGAACTAATTTGGTTGCATCATTTAAATTCACCAAAATATCATTAAATAAGCTGCCGAACTCTCAAAAAAGTTTATTTTTACTCGCCACATGGAGATCATCCAATTGTATCCCTTATGGTAACAGACCGTGGAGTTCAATCCAAATTTAATTATGAAATTACGATTTTAGGCTATCTTTTCAATATTCAATCAGAAGTGCTCTACGGGATTGAAAAGCTGTTTTTATGTTCGGTACCTTAACATGCACCTTCTACTTTTAGAATTTGACTGTGAATGATTGGATTCAATAATATTACTCTTAATGATAGACCTGAGACAATAATCGAGCTTTAAAACAAATTTAAGTTAAAAACATACTAAATTTGAATTATGTCATTCCTAACATTTGTCGATTTCTCTGTATGTTTACATATGTTTTCATCATTTACCGACTGAATTTTGACAAATTAATCGTATGTCTCGCTCGATTTCGATTATCTATCATATATAAGATACGATGTCGGTGAAACTTACAAATTAAAGCATTTATTTTGCCCACAGACATTGAATTGTTAAATAGCAATGTTCTTACCTCTCACTTGTTCGCCATTTTGACCAAAACATGGTTTAATTTCAAAACATTGAATCATTTTAAGTAGCAGATATGTTTATTATAAATATAATCATGAAAAACAATATTAAAATACATTAATCGTGTTTATAATAAGAATTTTATAGAAAACATTGGCTGTACGCTCAATTTTGTCACATCTAATAGGCGTATTTTAAGATTATTTTCAAATAAATGAACTTTGAAAAAAATTTCTACATTTTATGCCTTGCATACATTGAAGGAAGGGATGAATATTGAAATGCATTAAAAACAACCGAGCTAACCATTTAATTTCCTTTGCAATTTTCGAATGTAGTCAACTAATCCATACTGTACGCTCAATTTTGAGAGTGACTGTAATTCACCCGCCTCCTCCATAATTATTAGGTTCTGCAGCAACAGTACGTAACCTCAATCGGATGAACTCTTTGACAGTTCAGTAGTACTCTCGATAGAGCTCGGTAGTGGTGTTTACATTTCCGAGTTCACCGGATTTGAAGTGCGATTTTCGAGTGATAATTATTTATATTTAATGTTTCTCTTATTTATTTGTGATTTGTAACTATAGTTTTATTCAAATAAAGCATAATATGCATTGATCGAAATAAAAGAAACACCACGTTTTCTTTTAAGTTCTGTTGCTATAATAATTAGCTACAAGCTCAGGCAAAATGATGTTTTCGAAATAAATCTTTGCTTTTCTACAGGAGTCCTTCCATAGCATAACGTCCTTCTCAACGTGTATACAAAGCTGCTCCGCTTCACTCCACACATAAACATAGCCGGAACGAGCATCTGAAGCGAATATTTGGGATTGGACCTGGAGATAATACTCAAAGTCCTTACGGAATTGGAATGTTTCTTCATGGCGGACAAGATAGTCAAAGTCATCGAATGTTATTTGCTTGTTAAGTAGTTTTTTCTTGGCAATCGGAAAGGATGCTTTTCCACAGCAATCGCACTCCACCAAGTAATCCGGAGTGGCTGCTAAATACGGTTCCTCCTGATGGATAAAGATGCCACATTCCATGAAACGAGCATTCCGGTGATACTGAAATTCCTTTTGAAGGTTTTTCTTTGCTCTAGTTTCGTTATTTCTACCGTATCTAATTGCTTCAGATTCTGAATTTACGTTATATGGATGGCAAATCCTTTTCAATAAAGACATCTTAGTTGGAACAACAGATGGTGATGCATGAACACACTGGCGCATCAACGAAGCTGTGATGTGGCCAATTCTTAACCCATCGCCATAACTCACTGCGGTTCTGAAGCCGGGTTAGGCGTTCAATTTGGATTACATCTTGGTTAGTCAAGTGGAAGCCCTCAATAGCTTTTCGAATTTTCTCAATACTTTGAAATTCCAGTTCTGGGCGGAATTGCCTAGCTAAAACGGGTTTTTGTTCCAGAACGACTTGGTCAGGTATATAGTTTTGGCGGCAGTCTATGCAAGTCTGACATCTGAACCACAGAATTTCTTAACAATGGCTGGTTCTTCTGTATCACTTTCTAACGAAGATACAAAATCCAAGAAATGCTGTTCATTGGTATGAATATTGAAGTCGTCGTTTCTCGTTATTTTAAACCCATAATCCAAATCATCCACAGAATGATTTAAATCCTCTCTAATTCTTTTCGCCGGTCTGGCCCAATATGACGGTAATTCAGTGACTGTCACCTGAAACAATCCATTTTATGTTAAACTCCGACGATATTCAACAAAATTAGTTTGATGCAAATATCATACCTTGTATGTAGATGTCATAAAATGTAAATTTGACAATGCAAATAGTAACGTGCTTACGTGGGAGCATGTTTCACTCAAACCTGCTACGCACGTACAATGAGCACTCTGTACGGATCCATTGGGTTCAATAATGATCCATGATATTAGAGGTGTCTCGTTCATTCGCATTGAGTGATTTACCTGAGCAAATTCGGATTAAAAATTCAACAACTGAAGTAAATAAAATAAGTAAATAAATACGTACCTTCCCTCTAACAATGTATACATTTTTGAATAATCCACCATGCACACTATGGATAAACCCAGCCTCAAACTTTTTAAACGCTTCTATGCTTCGTGTGTTCCGGATGTAAGTTTTCCCAGGTACCGTGTGATTAATTAAATAATTTACAACATGTCCAACGGTAACGGTAGTTGGAAAGTCTCGCTCGTTCAGTACAGCTTCAAACGGGTCAACAAAATTCACAACCTTGATTTTTTCAACGTATCGTAACTTATCCGTTTTTGGTAGACCATTTGCATAAGCAGAAAGTCGTCCTAAAAATTGGCCGTCCATTTTCAAAGGTTTGTATCAACTAATGACAATTTGATTGATTGACGATTCATTCACTAGCGCAAGCTTATTCCACACACACATACACAATCACGTGCGCGAACGCGAAGTACCCAGCATGAAATGTAATAATGCACACGTATACGCGTACACGATTACGTTTGTACTTGGTACCTTGCGTGGACGCGGCGTGCACGCAGCTTGAAAAAACGCTACGTTGGCATTGACCATAATGCGCGACTACAAAGCAAGACCATGGGTGGCTGAGTTCGATACCCGAAGCGGACTAGATTTCGGGTTAGAAAATTAAAATGCATTACAGAGGCGAATGACTGCCAGAGGGTGCCTAAAGCCTCTTAAAACTAAAAAGAAGAAGAATTTAAATGAAAACATGTAGCTAATGACTATGGAAGTGCTTAAGCCAGTCGTGCACTGATTTTCATAATGACAAATATTCAAATATTTGTCAAGTTTGTCCAGACATCTATTGAACTGATTAGAAATCGACATGCATTATTGCCAGGGAAAAATAAGATGTACGAACATTGATATAAAATTACTCTATATCAAGTGATATAGCTCGTAGTATGGACAGCACATGAAATTCGCGGCGGCTTATGATGACTACTAAGAAGAAGACGATAGGTACGATACGAAAAATCCTTCCACAGTGAATAATTTGAATAAAAAAGTCATTAAATATTTATTATCTAAATTGTTTTTATTGGCTTTTCTTCAAATAACATATAAGTTATTTTGGCCTAAATGATTAATGAATTATTGGCTTATTCAAACTTACTAGAATACAAGCGACTTTTACGATTAAATCGATTACAGTTAGTCCATTTTGAAACCGAGCTAGTGTATTAACAGAAATCGTGCCTGAAAGAATTGAGTATTTCTCTCTAATATTTCCTATTATTCGTTCTACATGAATCCGATGTGTAGTTATTTGTTTGTCGTCATTTAGTTCGTTCAATGAAAATTGTTTCTTTTTGCGGAGAAAATTCGGAATGTTCAAAATAGCTTTCTTACTTGCTATTACATCGGCTATGTCAAATCCTTTATCGGCTAAAACTACGTCACCCTCATCTACTAAATCAATAAATTTGCTCTGTCTGAATATTTCTTTGTCTGAACACCTTCCAGCAAAGCCGCTTGAAATGAATGCCACTGTGCCATCGGGGTTCATGGCAATCAAAAACTTGACAGTCTCATGCTTTTTATAGTTGCTGTAGTGACTACAGGCGGCTTTTAGGTCAGACGGCGTTTGGCACATAACTTCGAAACAATCTATTATATACACCCTCCTGGAGCCAAATTGCTTCACAAATTTATCCGGTGTATGCCGCAATACGACTGATTTTTGAGTTGGTTTGATTGCCCATTTACAGCATTCGTAGATTATGTACAGTGTGCGATGAAAATATTTGGATATTGTTGTCACACTCACATTGTAGTCATGCGCCAAAGATGTTAATTGAGAATTTAGTCTCAGTTTTGTCAAAGTCATTAAAAACATTTGATCCTTCGAAAATTCGCAATACGGTTCATCAAGCGAGGATTCCAGATACTTATAAAGCTTGAACAAAACTGAAAATTTGGCCACCCCTGTGAAATATTTGCAGCTTTGATCGTTGTTGATGAAGTTTAGTCCTCTTCTTGTTGCTAGCAATTTGGACTCTAATTCGTAATTTCTAGCCTGCAATCTTAGAACTTCGGAGTAATATTTTTGAAATATTTCTTTAGACCAGCACACTCCTGAAAAATAAAAGCAACATTTTGAATTAAAATCAAGGAATAATAAATTAGAGAACGTCCACAAATTACGTAGAGAGGGAGGGAGGGGGGTGCAGTGAAGTGTGACAACCCATACAAAAAATTCAGATGCATCATACAAAAAGTGTGACATAGGGAGGAAGGGGGTTGAAAATTAAAAAAAAATCGCGTTACGTAATTAATGGATCTTGCCTTATAAAACTGTTTATTTGCTACAGATTATACTGCTTCATTTTATGCAAAATACCGTAAAAAATACTTACCCCCTGCTTGAATTCCAACATCTTTTTTTTCAGTTGATAGTGCCATGGAGTATGTGGCAACATTTGTATGATCATCGAATTGTTGGTAATCTGAGTCATTATTTTGCTTTGATCCTCTGGTTTCTGTCTCTGAAGGGTTATTTGAAGGTAGATCGTCGGAAGAAACATGTTGTATTGCAGTGGTATTCGATTCCGTGATAGAAAATTCCTCGGTTGGAACATTCAGTGTATTTTCTTTAATTTGTTCTGGTCTTGGTTCTGGAGCATCGTACATGAGTACATCAGATTCGGAACCCTGGACAGCTTCGTCGCTGGCCTTCATCGTATCTTCTTCGTCTTGTCCTTCTACTTTGTCATAAGAAGAGAAGTCGTCACTGTCTGGATCAAATTTCAAACTGACGTTAGGCAGTTCCTTTGTAGGTACCCAATCTACGTCATTCAATTCGTTCAGACGTGCAGGTTTACCTTTAAAAGATCAATCCCGTTAAAATAATTTATTTTAATGTAGGTTTTTCAACTTACCAGAAACGAAGTGTCGGCCACAAACATAATTCCATTTTGGATCGCTTCGTATACGTAGCGCAACCAGCCACCGTTTCCTTCGCTCCGTGTTAAGTTTATTTGTCAGCAAATCTGTACTGCTTTCTGGGAACCTAAATAGGCTACACTTCCCTATTTTCCCGGAACGGCATCCCTTCACTACGCACTTTTTTGCCATAATATTAGAATTATATTTCACATATATTTCCCAACTGCGAATTAAAGTTGCAAACAAATCATACAATCCGACCGGTGGTTCAACGAAAAGTACTACTGAACTGTCAAAAAAATTCATTCGACAAGGACCGAATTCATTCGTGACGTCATGCTGTAGTACCTAATGCCGGTCCTCCTACATTCCCCTTGGGATGACATCGACAGGATTCATTCCACAGTGTATTACAACAATACCATCTCCAAGCTCATCAGATCCGATGGATTAATGAATGGATGGAGAAGACGACGCCACCCGCTCCATAAGCCATAAACTGAATGATGACGACGCTGACAGTGAATCAGAACAGTATTTCCCGAACATTTACCGCTCCGAACTTTTTCTTGTTTGCATAGGGAAATTTTTATTAGATGCATATACAATGGTTTTGGCATGATTCGCATTTATTACAATTTTTATAAGAAAAGTAGAATCAAAAAAAATAAATGTAGTTGCAGTTACTCCTGATTGCAAACGAAATTGCGTTAAGTTGCCTTTTGTTTGTTCGGTAGTTTCTTTCGGAAGTCTTCTGTGTTTAGTAGCAAGTCCAGGAAATCGTTTACATTTCTGCTCACATGTCTATTATAATCTTGTATACGCTTATTGGGCTGCAAAATGGTGGGTTGACATCAATGAAGGAGCGCCCAACATAGCTCTGGTCCCCACAAGTTCCTATCTAACGCTTCCACACGGGTCCTCCGATGACAAAAGACCGCCACGGTGTGTCTATGGGGAAACATTATTTTTCAAAAATCAGTATTTCTGAAACACCCACCATGTGAAAGTAGATGCTCTCCTCTTTCATATAGTGGGTAAACTAAAATGTTCTATCGGGGGATCTAGAACAATTTTTATTTTTTCACTATTTTTGGTGCAAATTCCATAGAAATCTCAAATGATAGCCGATTTAACCCCCCCAAAAATGTATGGAAAAATGACCCCCGATAGAACATTTTAAAAATGCACTTACGTGAAAGAGGAAACCCTATACTTTCGTGTAGTGAGTGTTTTAGAGATACTGATTTTTTGAAAATAAGCCTCTTCGGACAAACACACCGTGCCGCCAGCTAAGCGTCTGCCTCGTACCCCGCAGATGATTAACGAAATGCTGTATCGCGTCAGCTATACCTAAGGTGGCAGCACCACCTGCGCGATGTAGGTATCGCGACCCCAGTAAGGTAGCTTACGCCTCTCAAATACCACGAAAAATGGAGACAGAAGAAAAAGAGAACCCATCCGGCAAATCAATGAGGACTATGATTGGAAACTCGGTACCAGGAATGTCAGGACCTTAAATGAACCTGGACGAGAGAGCGTTCTGGTTCGTGAACTGCAGAAGGTTGGTTGGAGTAAACGCGGCCGCTATTCAAGAAGTCCGATGGGCTAGATCCGGAGAACGTTAATTCCGAGCCGTGGACTCCACGACCAGCACTGCATTCAAATATAACATCTATTACAGCGACGACGGAAAAGCAGAGTATAGAGTTGGTTTTGTAGTAATGGGCAAGCAGATGAAGCGAGTGATGCGGTGGAAACCCATTAGCGAACGAATCTGTGTGTTGAGGATACGGGGCAAATTCTTCAATTACAGCCTAATCCGACGACGTGAAGGACACGTTTCATGAATGTCTTGATAAAGGCTATGGAGAGTGCCCAAAAGCATGACGTGAGAATTGTTATCGTATACGGTAACGCTCAGGACGTTGGGTGGAGCAGAGAGTATGTCCAAAAGCCTGACGATCCCTCCCCAGGCCATCTGCTAGTTGTGGCGCCTGCCTAGGATGTGGTGGGGTTTGACAGTGGACCCTGTTAAACCTCTATAAAAAGCCGCATGTATCCGCAAGTAGGCTCCACCAAAGCGACCGCTTAAAGCGCACAAGCCCAAATACTGGTGTTAGGTGGGACGCTAAACAGCCATGACACGACGGCCCTCCGACGAGACAGGAGGATTGCGTAGGCCCAATACGCCGCATTTAAAAACAATCATTACGAACGACATAGAAGATAATACAACTCAATACAATCGGCAACGACCTAGGCAACGAAAAAAGGATCACGATTGGAAGCTTGGAACATGAAACTGCAAGTCGTTAGACTTCGTAGGTTGCGACAGGATAATCTACGATGAATTACATCCCCGCAAGTTTGACGTCGCAGCGCTGCAGGAAATCTGCTGGACAGGACAGAAAGTGTGAAAAAGCGGGCATCGAGCGGTTACCTTCTACCAAAGCTGTAGCACCACCAACGAGCTGGGAACCGGATTGGGTGGCAGCCAATCATCGCAAGGATGTGCAAGCTGAGGATAAAAGGCCGTTTCTTCAACTATAGCATCATCATCGTGCACTGCCCACACGAAGGGAGACCCGACGACGAGAAAGAAGCGTTCTATGCACAGCTTGAGCAGACATACGATATAAGCCCACAGCGGGACGTCAAAATCGTCGTCGGTGACATGAACGCTCAGGTAGGAAGGGAGGAAATGTGTAGACCGGTCATCGGACCGGATAGTCTGCATACCGTATCGAACGACAACGGCCAACGATGCATAAACTTTGCAGCCTCCCGCGGAATGGTAGTCCGAAGCACTTCCTTCCCCCGCAAGAATATCCACAAGGCCACATGGAAATCAGCTAATCAAGTAACGGAAAACCAAATCGACCACGTTCTAATCAACGGTAAATTCTTCTCCGACATCACCAACGTACGCAACTACCGCAGTGCGAATATTGAATCCGACCACTACCTCGTTGCAGTATGTCTGCGCTCAAAACTCTCGACGGTGTACAACACGCGTCGGAGTCGTCAGCCGCAGCCAAACATTGAGCGGCTACAAGACGGTAGACTAGCCCAAGGATACGCGCAGCAGCTGGAAGTGGCACTCCCAATGGAAGAGCAGCTAGGTGCAGCATCTCTTGAAGATGGCTGGAGAGATATTCGATCTGCCATTGGAAGCACCGCAACCGCTGCACTAGGCATGGTGGCTCCGGATCAGAGAAACGACTGGTATGACGGCGAATGTGAGCAGTTAGTTGAGGAGAAGAATGCAGCATGGGCGAGATTGCTGCAATACCGCACGAGGGCGAACGAGACACGATACAAACGGGCGCGGAACAGACAAAACTCGATTTTCCGGAGGAAAAAGCGCCAGCAGGAAGATCGAGACCGTGAAGAGACGGAGGAACTGTACCGCGCTAATAACGCACGAAAGTTCTATGAGAAGTTGAACCGTTCACGTAAGGGTCACGTGCCACAGCCCAATATGTGTAAGGACATAAACGGGAACCTTCTTACAAACGATCGTGAGGTGATCCAAAGGTGGCAGCAGCACTACGAAGAGCACCTGATGGCGATATGGCAGACAACGGTGGCGGTATGGTAATGAACCTAGGAGCACGTGCGCAGGGCATGCGACTTCCGGCTCCGGATCTCCAGGAAATCCAGAAGGAGATCGGCCGGCTGAAAAACAACTAAGTCCCTGGAGTTGACCAACTACCAGGAGAGCTGTTTAAACACGGTGGTGAGGCACTGGCTAGAGCGCTGCACTGGGTGATTACCAAGGTTTGAGAGGCTGAGTTTCTGCCGCGGGAGCGGGTTGAAGGTGTCGTGTATCTTAACTCCAAAACGGGCGCTAAGCTGGATTGTAGCGACTCCCGCGCAATCACATTGCTGAACGCCGCCTACAAGGTACTCTCCCAAATTTTATGCCGCCGACTAACACCAATTGCAAGAGAGTTCATGGGGAAGTACCAGGCGGGATTTATGGGTGAACGCTCTACCACAGACCAGATGTTCGCCATACGTCAGGTATTGCAGAAATGCCGCGAATACAACCGCGAAGTCAACGAGAAGCTATTTTTGCAAATCAAAAACAGAGTAACTGACACACAACACGGCTTTTTTAAAGGTCGCTCGACCTCAACAAATCTCCTTCAATTCGTAGATTTTTCATTGAATGCAATGGATAACGGCAACCATGTAGAAGCTCTATATACGGACTTTAGCAAGGCATTCGATCGCATTGATATACCGATGCTGCTTTTAAACTACACAAATTGGAATTGAACCACGACTCCTGAAATGGCTTGAATCATACTAACTGACCGCCAACAAATTATCAAATTTAATGGACACAAATCAAAACCAATTCAAGTCACTTCGGGAGTCCCTCAAAGCTCTCATTTGGGCCCTCTTCTTTTTATCTTGTACGTAAACGACATTTCCTTCATTCTGAAAAACATTAAAGTGTTAATTTATGCCGATGATATGAAGCTCTTTATGGAAATAAGAAATGAAGTCGACATCAATGTATTCCGCAATGAAATAGACAAATTCTACATATGGTGCAAGAAAAGCCTATTAGTACTGAATGTAAAGAAATGCAACTTAATATCATTTAGCAGAAAAAGAACAATACCAAACATTTCAATCGCATTAGGAAATCAGAATGTGGAAAAATGTGAAAGAGTAAGGGACTTAGGAGTAATCTTAGACTCTAAACTTTCTTTCGTAGACCACTACAACACAATCATTCACAGGGCTAATAACATGCTAGGGTTCATAAAGCGTTTCTGCTATAACTTTCATGACCCATATACAATTAAACACTTTATGTAGCTTATGTTAGATCAATAATGGAATATTGCAGTATTGTATGGTCTCCTTTCTCAATCACGCACGAAGAGAGATTAGAATCTGTACAAAAGCAATTTTTACTATTTGCTCTTCGTAAATTAGGCTGGACATCATTTCCACTCCCATCATACAAAGCACGCTGCATGCTTATTGACATACAGACTTTGAAAGAGCGGCGTGAAATAGCAATGGTTTCCTTCGTAAATGATATCGTTTCGCAACGTGTTGATTCACCTGAAATCTTATCAAAATTAAACTTTTATATTCCTTCAAGGCAACTTCGTAATCGCACCTTATTTATAACAAACTATCATCGAACAAATTATGCCAAATTTGGACCTTTGAATCGAATAATGAACATTTACAATCAACACTGCGAAGCTATCGACTTTACAATGTCTCAGCAGAATCTTAAAACATATTTTAATAGAATTCGAAATCGCAACACATAAGACAAAAGATATAACATTTTTTATCTGTACTATTTAATCTCTAGTTAATTTGTTATTATAAATATATGGTAAATACTTCACAATTTATGTATATTAGCATTAAGAAATGAAAATTATGTATATTTATATGTACTAGTCTACGACGGTTGACGAAAATTAATAAACATAAACAACGTGCCCACACATCATCTATTTATCGACTTCAAAGCCGCATACTATACAATCGATCGGGACCAGCTATGGCAGCTAATGCACGAAAACGGACTTTCGAATAAACTGATACGGTTGATCAAGGCGACGATGGATCGGGTGATGTGCGTAGTTCGAGTTTCAGGGGCATTCTCGAGTCCCTTCGAAACGCGCAGAGGGTTACGGCAAGGTAATGGTCTTTCGTGTCTGCTATTCAACATCGCTTTGGAGGGAGTAATACGAAGGGCAGGGATTGACACGAGTGGTACGATTTTCACGAAGTCCATCCAGTTATTTGGTTTCGCCGACGACATTGATATCATGGCACGTAATTTTGAGAGGATGGAGGAAGCCTACATCAGACTGAAAAGCGAAGCTAAACGGATTGGACTAGTCATCAACACGTCGAAGACGAAGTTCATGATAGGAAGAGGCTCAAAAGAGGTCAATGTAAGCCACCCACCACGAGTTTCTATCGGTGGTGACGAAATCGAGGTGGTTGAAGAACTCGTGTACTTGGACTCACTGGCGACCGCCGATAACGATACCAGCAGAGAGACGCATAGTGGTTGGAAATCGTACGTACTTTGGACTCCGCGAGAGGCTCCGATCGAATAGAGTTCGCCGCCATACCAAATTGACTATCTACAAAACGCTTATTAGACTGATAGTTCTCTTCGGACACGAGACCTGGACGATGCTCGTGGAGGACCAACGCGCACTGGGAGTTTTCGAAAGGAAAGTGCTGCGTACCATCTATGGTGGGATGCAGATGGCGGACGGTACGTGGAAGAGGCGAATGAACCACGAGTTGCATGAGCTTCTGGGAGAACAATCCATCGTTCACATCGCGAAAATCGGACGACTGTGGTGGGCCGGGCACGTAGCCAGAATGTCGGACAGTAACCCGGTGAAGATGGTTCTCGACAACGATCCTACGGGCACAAGACGGCGAGGTGCGATGCGGGCAAGGTGGATCGATCAGGTGGAAGATGACTCGCGAACCCTCCACTGCGTGGTTGGAAACGTGTAGCCTTGGACCGAGCCGAATGGAGAAGACTCTTACATATATGCCGCACAGGCCACTTCGGCCTTAGTCTGAATAAATAAATAATAAATAATAGTGAGCAAAAACAAAAAAAAGATTTCCAGGACTTGCTACTAAACACAGCAGCCTTTGGAAAGAAGCTTCCGAACAAATTAAAAAAGCTCTACGCAATTTCGTTAGCAATTCGAAGTAACTGCAAGCACATTTTTGCTTTTCTCGTACAACAAAGTTGTACCGAAAGGCTATCATTTCACTCCGAAAACGAACTTTTTATAGAAGCCTCTGAGACTCATAGTGTTATATACCAACTGACTCAGCTGGACGAACTGAGCACATGTCTGTCTGTCTGTGTGTATGTGTGTGTACAAAAGCTTTTAAAAACATTAGACAACTTTTCGCATAGTAATCCTTAACCGAGTTAAGAAGAAAATGGTACATCACATAGGTACATCGAACCATGTAAACCCCATATAAGGTTGGTGTCTTCACTAAATGCGAGAAAGGCACCACCAAAGCTAGGTGGATTAATCTGGGTTTTTTTTTATTTATCGATTTATTTTTCTTACAAACGTTGTAATATATGCTAATCATATCATGCCAAAATCATTATTAACCAAAAATTTCATGTATGATGACACGTCGAGATTGCTGAATGCTGAAAACCTATTACCAATAAGCAGAATATCGATACCTATGGCGCGTAGACTAGAGCAGCATGCTCGACACTGTATGGAGAGTGACCTTTAAGACCTTGATATCAAATAATCTAGAATTAGATCTGAATAAATAACAACATGCTTTACGGCATATGGAGAAATTTCCTCTTTAATTATTCATTTTAATACCATAATCGGTGACACTGAGATGGTTTAAAATCGTTGCGCTGAGTGACTGCAACTGCGCGTCGTTCAGGTTCAGGCTTGATTATAATGCATATGCAAAAGTTAAACATGAAAAAATAAAAAGAATAAAAATCAAATCCAATTGTTTTATTTTCAATAGATTGAATATGGGTGCAATAAAATGAAGAACCGAACAATAAGCCCTATACCCAGAAATTTAACACTGATAGAACTCGCTAAATTATTGCTTTATTTACGACAGTTCCCATTTTGGGAACCACTGATGCAGATGATGAACATGGCACGCGGTGTGGCGGTAAACTTTTCCAGATCGCGCTATCAGTTGCGGACTACCCGCGTCTGCGAGCGCCGGTTTTTGTACTTTTGGAGGAGAATTCCAAGTTCCTACGTCGCGTTATTTTCGGGTTTTTGATTTCGTTTTTTTTTTTCATGGGTCATACACGTTTTGAAGGTACAACTATTTTATGCAAAGTATATGGAGGCTACGATAATTCCTCAAAGCTTTAGTGCAGTTCAATTTACAACACAGGGATTAACGTCGTTCAAATAAAGTCGTCCTCTTAAATTCGTGACCGTTGGTGAAAGGGCTCAGGTGGATCATGACTATTAGGCTCATCCATAAGGAAGCGTTCCGGACGTGGCTTTGGTGCTGGATCAGTTTAACTTTGTAAGTGCCATCGCTGTGTCTAGGTTCTGACTATTTTTTAAGCATCCATATAAATAGAACACTACCGGTGCTAACTGATGATGCTCGCTTTCCACCTCAGTGCAAAGTAAATAACATGTGATTTTAGCGTCTAAATGTTTGCTCTATTTCGAATTCTGGAAATACTGACTGTTACGTTCTTGTGATACAGATGAAATTGAAGCTATTTAAGCTTAGGCAAATTTTGTTTGAACGTCGCCAAATAATGTAAACGAGTGTTTGTAGCTTCGGTAAACATAAGACATGCGTTAATATACTCATTCTCTATCTCTTACGCTTTACTTGGATTACATCCCCCAACTGAAACATTGCCGTCGTTTGAAGTTTAATAAGTACCGCAACTGCTTTGTTTCTATGCCTACAAAAACGCCTTGAAAAATTAAGTAGATTGTATTCTCGAAAATGCCAGCTACCTTAAGTATCGTCTTCTTTGTAATCGCACATCTTATCGCTGAAGGAGTGGAAGGTCCCTATAGTAGATGCTTGTACTGTCCCATCGTACAGCAATGGTGTTAATTAAGACGAGATTAAATTATCACGTCGGTACTCGGTTAATGCTTACTTGCAGATGAGTGGGAATAACATTTTTGGAGGCCAATGAGTAATCTTATTCAAAAAATTTCATAATCAATTAGATTGCACTGCTCATGATTTGATGCAAGAAATCCCAGTGAGCTTATAATCTATTCTTCTTCTTCTTCTTTTTATTGGCATCACATCCCCCACTAGGACATCGCCACCTCGCAGCTTAGAGTTCATTCTGCATTTCCACAGTTATTAACTTCGAGATTTCTAAGCCAAGTTACCATTTATTTATCCGTTTATCATAAGGCTAACACGATAATACTTTTATGCTCAGGAAAGTCGAGAAAATTTCCAAAACCGGACGGGAATCGAACCCAGCAACCTTCAGCATGGTCTTGCTTTGTAGCCGCACGGCTAAGGAAGGCCCCCATAAGTTATTACATATAGTACCGTGAAGTACCCTAATTTCACGCACTTAAGATCTGACAAAGTTAAAACGTTCATTGAAAAACATGTAGTGACCATTTGGGAGCATTTGCTACTGCATCACGTAGTAGAGGGATTCTAGGTTCTCAAAAAAATTGTTACTTGCAAACTTTGCAGCTATTTAAAAAAAATTGCGATATAAATCTGAGACCGTTGTATGATCTTTATTTCGCGCATAAAAATAGGATAGTTCCTAATTTCGCGCAAAAATGTTCCTAACTTCGCTCATGTTTGGAATTGAATATGGTTATTGGTTTGATGAAATATAATCACTTGACCAATAGAAGCATGCATCCATTGTCCAAAATATGCAGATAACGGTATCAGGCAGCCGTCAGTGACCCATTCTTTAGTCGAAATGGTATGCCCCTATATTGCTTAGATTTTACTTCTTGAATTTTAGTTGACACAAGTCATAATTCCTAATATATCGTTTTCTTCTGAAATATAAACCGTATTTTAGGAAAAAAGGCATTGTATGAGCAATGTTTAGCTGGTGTATTAAAAAAAGTTTTAATTTTAGAGACATTATGTATGAAAGTCCTAAATTCCGCTATCTCTTACATAGGACATCTTCAAATATGTGTTTCATATTCATATATAAGACATCTTCAATATTATATACATTATCGAAAAAGCTGCTGTAGTTTTATCCTCGACTTAAGTTTAGCATCATTTTACACATCGAATTTGATAGCTATTGCAGGCACTAATCTATAAGATTTTTCAAGTCAACATTAGTCGATGTCGGTGGTTATCCGCCTGAAAATTAGATAAAAAGCGTATGGGAATGAACTATTCGGGTTCTATTCAGTGTAAAACTGTCCTGTGCATTATATTGCTTTTGTTTCATTAGAATGCAAATGAAACTACGCAACAACAATAAACGAAATTAGGCACCCTAATTACTCTCATATACCTAATTTCGCGCACAAAGCGAAAGTCTAAATAAACACAAAATACATAAAATATTACACTTTTCAATAGTAATGACGAATAAACATATCCAACATGAGGGTTCCGTAGCGTAGTTGGCTACACGTTCGCCTTATAAGCGAATGGTCATGGGTTCGATTCCCAGCCCCTCCACCAAACCCTCGTCAGTCGCCAGATCCGCAGCCCATACGGTAGCGTTTGGGGTACGCGCCTTACCGTCACGGCTGCCTGATGACGACTGACAACTTGTTCTTCTCGGAGGCATTCCTCCAACGTTACCCGGATTAATGGCAACCGAACAATGCAACGATCATTGAATACACGACATGGACAAACGGACACAATTCACGATGAGATGGACTCTGGGACGGGACTTGCAAAGAGGAAAAAATGTAACTTCATCTGCAACCAGCAAGCGCTGTCACGAATTGTCAGATGCAACCAGCACCTTTTTGTGTAAAAGTATTGATATCCCTCAAAAAGTATTCCGAATGATTTTGTTTTACGAGTACTTTTTCACTTTGAAAAGTATTCTAGAAAAGCCGGACAGCTTAATATTGAACTGTTATAAATACGGGTTTTATTTCCGATAGGAAAATCTTTTTAAAAATAAGTTTACAAATCCGTAAATCACAAACACTTTTATTGTGCTCAGAAGATTCTACCCGGGATTTAGGTGAAACACTCAAGGAAACAGTTGAGAATCGATGATCAACTGTGATGAAAAGAAGAACAAGTGTCAAAACAAGGAAAAAGAAGCCGTCTTTGCAGGTCTCGTCTCAGGATGGACTGGCAACGACAATAATAATGGTAATGGAAATCTAAAAATAGATTCTGTGTGGATTCTGTAGAGCAGAATACCACAGTAGATCTCGGCACAGTAGCGGTCAAGTAACACAGAGTGCCTAACAAATAAATAAAGGAATAACAAAAAACATATCCACCAGAGCATAATGGATACAAATTTTTCCAAAAAGTAGCCACTTTTGTGCAGTAAAATCATTTGTTTAGGGAACTGTACCGGTTTGGCCATGTTCCTAATTTGGCCAATTTTGCGAATAACTCCAAAAATAAAGCAATTCGCAAGGGTTTTATTAGTTCCATTATTATTATTATTTAATCAGACTAAGGCCGAAGTGGCCTGTGCGGTATATAAGAGTCTTCTCCATTCGGCTCGGTCCATGGCTACACGTCGCCAACCACGCAGTCTACGGAGGGTCCGCAAGTCATCTTCCACCTGATCGATCCACTTTGCCCGCTGCGCACCTCGCCTTCTTGTGCCCGTCGGATCGTTGTCGAGAACCATTTTCACCGGGTTACTGTCCGACATTCTGGCTACGTGCCCGGCCCATCGCAGTCGTCCGATTTTCGCGGTGTGAACGATGGATGGTTCTCCCAACAGCTGATGCAATTCGTGGTTCATTCGCCTCCTCCACGTACCGTCCGCCATCTGCACCCCACCATAGATTATTAGTTCCAACAAGAGATATATTCCTCGGGCTTCAACGCTGCTTTCAACTGATTGATTATTTTGGAAAAATATGTATTTTTCAGGGTTGGCCAAATTAGGCACTAAGTTGGCCAAAACAGGTGCACTTCCCCTACTTGGATCATGTTGTTAGTCTTTGTGCTAAGCACAAGCAAATATAATAGTCGATAGGAGGACCAAATTGAAATAATCTTATTCGGTGTACTAAACCAAGTTTGTTTTCCAAATTCTTTCGTGAAAAACATTTAACAACAATGATATTTTGTAATCCTCCAGATCTTTCAATGATACCTAAAAATAGAAAAATATATATGATTTTGTAATGCGCAAAGTTAAGGCGCGCGCGAAATTAGGGTACATCACGGTAGTGTCCATATTTTTTGGAATCATTATGTCATCCTAGGAGTGTGTTATCGCTTACGTTAATATGTTTAGTAGTACAGCTCTGTTCGAAAACCACTTTTACAGTTTTTAATCGATATTCAACTTTCGACCAAGGCAGGCATTTTTTCAACAATATTTTTTTTCAATAATAGGGTATCTGTTCCTATATCAATAACAATAAGGCAATGCGTATATGAAATGCATTTATTTCTCACCCAATAATCAAGAAACATGAGAATAATTATGCTCGGCTCACGTCATTTTTAATTGAAAACAATTTGGTAACTTCAAAAATGAAATTGTTGTCACATTGTAGAAGTATTTAGCTAAAAAACATCATCACTGCCATGCACCTATTTCAATAACATTCAAAAACAGTTAATCCTATGCCTGTACCTATATCAATAATACTGTTTCCAACATAAAATACGCACACTATTACTTGTGTGTATACGTAACGATATAATTGCAGCGATGCCGAATTCTTCAATGTTTTGTATTTGAGTTGAATAATAATTACAAAATTCCAGTTTTTGTTGTAGTTTTCCAACTTATCAATTTAATGTTATGTTTGTCATAGCTTATCTCTTCGATATATCTTGTTTTACAAACATAAGAGTTGAATTTCACAATGAAAGTTCATTCAAGCATTTTTGAAATAAGAATCTAGGTCGGCAACCCTTGCAGATGCAGCAAGCCGTGTAGGGGAAAAGTGGGTAAAACCGACACCTTAAGCAACTTTACAGTTTCCCAATCTATGAAGCAATTTTGTGGACTATAAATTTCATACAACCGTACTTTGGCTCTTCATGCATCAGTCCATGAGGTCTCACAAAAATATTTCTTGATAGAATTTGATTTATGATGAAAACGCGAACAATCTATCTTCCAGCCCAAACAACTTGGGTGCGGGTAAGATCGACACCACATGAGGGTAAAACCGACACATCAAGTCGTTATGGAATCGAACATCAGAACAATTCTAAATGACGTTACAACATAATTGGAAATGTTTAACAACATTCATTTTGATATTAGTGTATGAATAAGCGTATCTGTCAAGGTACATATTAAGTGGTGGAATTAAATGGGATTGTACAAACTCGTCTTATGACAAACGAAGACATTCCACTAAAAAGCTCAAAATAATTTTCTTAACCAAATCGTTTCTATTCGCACCACCCAGATATGAACTAACTTTTTGTTAACGTTAACTACGACAAACATCTGTATATTATGTCTATCTGATGGCCTATGTTCAGGGGTAATGGAAACTCGATTTCGATTTCGTGGAAACTGCGTATGCGCAGCGCCTTATGGCACCGTTGCCGGAAGAGGATGAGTTCAATGAAGTCCCTCTTGCGGACTGCTGGAGTACAGTCAAAGTAGCCATGAACGACGCAGTTGAGAGCAACGCCGGGTATGTGGAACGGAGGTGTCGTATTGATTGATTCGATGAGGAGTTCGGACAGTTTCTGATGCAGAAGAATGCAGCGCGGAAACCCGGTAGAATTTGGAATGCTATAGACAGCAACGGAGGTAGCAGACCCGCCTCTTCTGGGAGAAGAAACGCCACCTGGGAGAAGGGGAGTGCGAGGAGATGTCGTTCTCAAGAAACACGCAAGTTTTATCACTTGAGTGGCGCTAAGACAGCAGAAGAGACGACTACATCAGTTCAGCGGACGATGTGAACCAACCAGCCCTCACATTTAAGGGAAACCCTGGGAAGCCATCCAACAGCTCAAAAACATCAGGATGGGTTTGGAAAAGCTTACCAATTGTCTGTACAGATTGATAGTCAGAATCGACGAAACAGAACTGCAACTGGAGGCATGGAAGGGGATCCTTGGCCTGCTTTACAATAGAGTGATTCAAATTTTGACTTTTTTGCTCCCCTATGCTTAAACGATGACATTTGCTATTTTAATAATCGTCCTAAATTTTAAGCTAATTTGGATTTAATTTGACTGAGCACAAGCAATTTGAAGCTTGTATGAAAATTACTATGAAAACAGCAACTTTTGTAAAAAACCGTTCCCCATCATTGCCCATTAAGCTCTAAAAATGTATGAATACGTTAGCAATATAGGAAATTTAACAAGGGAAAATATCGTCGTTGTTGCTAAACGATTTGATGCTGGCAACAAAAGTTATTAGGGAAATACTGAATTGAGGGAAATTCAATTTAACACGTAAAAGAATAACATCAATATCAATAATGAGCATTTTGTTTTCTTTATAATTTTGCTCACAAAAGTCAGATTGCTTCGCAACAACAACTGACTTTCAGCTTAGGATCTATTCTATGATAGCAATGCGTTAAATATATTCAAATAGATTACGGGCTGCTTCACGAAACGATCCTTTACATAAGTGGCAATTCTCATAGTAATTCTCATAGAACCTTCAAATGGCACGTGCACAATCAAATTACATTCAAATCAGCTAAAAATTTGGGAGGACTATTAAAATAGCAAAAACAATCGTTTAAGCACAGGGGAGCGAAAAAGTCAAAAATTGAATCACTCTACTTTACAACTTAGTATTCTATTAGCATTTCCTAAGTTATTATTTGCTTTCTATGCCCGCCGTACCATGAGTATATATCTTGTGTGGCAAGTACAATGGTACACTAATTATGTTAATATGTACACTAATTATGCCCAGAGAGTAGGGAAAGTTTCCAACCCGAAAACATCCTAAACCGGACGAAGAATCGAACTCGCCATCTCCGGATTGGCAATGCTACGCCTTTGCTCGCAAGGCTACTGGATACCCCCCAGTGGCAAGTATACATACCATTAAAACCATAGCAATAAATCTTCCGGACAGAGCGATAAACACTCAACTGACAAATGTCGACGGTCAGTAGCATCATCACCTTAGTGCTAAACATTGATAAACCGAGCCAATCATTTATAGCTCTACTTCGAAAAAAAAACAGACATACTCTGAATTGCGGTGTACATATAGCTCGTCAACGTAATTTACCTACTTGTAATTGTTTATCTGTCCTATTCAGCCATAAATCACATGTGATATGGTACAGGTGTCAGATCTCACATAATGTGTGGATCGGTTGAGTAAAAACCACAAGTCAATCAATGGATACCGGAATCAAACAATTTGATACCACCATGGAATACGAACAGCAATTTGTAATCTATTGAAAACTGATGAGTGGCACGTGTTAGATTGAGAAGACTGAATTCATTTGGAGTAAATTGAGGGAAAAAATCGGGTGAACAAAATGTTTATTTTGATGTATAACTACACCAACCACCACAACAAATTTAAATAATTCCTCTTGGTTCTCAGTCCATGGAAGCATGCTTCGCAAATTTCAATTAGTGATTATTTCTATATAGGGGAACTGTTCCGATCTCCATCTCACTGTACATATATCCATCTCATCGCTAAACAAATAAATACGTTCAATCAAAGTTAATTGCCTATTTCAGGGGATTAAACCACCCGATTTGGACGTTAATTTACAATGTTATGAAAACTCATATGTGGATATGTACGTTATGTGGAAGATATTGATTTGGAAAATGTATTGGAGGTAACCACTTTCCCTTCGATGGGACTCGAACCCATACCCTACAGTACGCTAGACTGGTGCTTTAGGGCCGATGCCCACGTAGCGTGTTTTCAAGCTGCGTGCACGCCGCGTCCACGCAAGGTACCCAGCATCAAATGTAGTCGTGCACACGTCTACGTGTGCATTACTCCATTTGATGCTGGGCACCTTGCGTGAACGCGGCGTGCACGCAGCATAAAAAACCGCTACGTGGACATCGGCCCTTAACCAACTAAGCTACGAAGGACCTCCGTTGGCCTTCGCAACCTAGCGGCTACTGAACGGGCTCGAGATTCCCAAATTGGACGCATAGTCAAATCACTCGCAATCCATTTCTCAAGCCATCACTTCCACATGTGTATGGTACACGTCCACATTAGAGGAAATACGGCACCAAATTCGTTGCTTCTTTTTGTCAACATACGTGCTCACTGCTGAAAAAAATCACAAAAATGATAAACCAAATTCCTTTCCATTGCTTTGTTTTTGATGGGATGGAAATAGGAGCTATGAGATGAAGTGGCGAACCGTTCCCCTATCAGATTTTATGTTGGTTAGTAAGAGCATTTACGAGCAGCAAGGAGAAGAATTAAAACCATCGCTACACCCAACGGATGGCTGATTTTGATACAGTTCTGCATAAGAACATTACAGAAACTGTATAATAATTTGGCATATACAATTTCAGAAGATTTTGATACAACCATTTTATTGAACTCTTACAATTTTTTTTTATTTTAATACAATATTTGTATGAAAAGCTTAGATTTTTTGTATGAATACCTTGCAGAATTATATACACTCAACCATCTTTTTACGTCACGAAAACCGAATGTGACGTAAAAAGAATTTTTGCTAAAATTTCTATTATTTCACTTCATTTATTGATCGTTGGATACTTTTAAATAAATTCACTTGCGTCTTACATGAGGTATTGTAAGATCTCTCCCAATCCAGGCATATGAGATGTTAAAGGATCTCCAAATTGTCCTGGAGTTCTTATCAAATGGTCTACCAATCAACCAAAGCCTTCATGATGTCCTAAGCCGTGGTATCAACTCTATTATGTTTTCTGCGTATTTGTCTTTCACTTGCGTCTCAAAACAAGACATACGAGATGTTATAAGATCTCCAAATTGTCCTGGAGTTTGAATCAAATACTCTACCGAATCAACCACAGCCTTCATGATGTCCCAAGCCGTGGTATAATCTCAATTATATCCTCCGTGGATTTGTCTTTCACTTGCGTCTCAAAACAAGACATATGAGATGTTATAAGATCTCAAAATTGTCCTGGAGTTTGAATCAAATGGTCTAATAAATCAACCAAGGCTTCCATGGTGCCCCCAGCCGCGGTATCAACCCAATTATGTCCTCCGATTATTTGGTTCAAAAACTCCAAATTGTCCTGGAGTTTGAATCAAATGGTCTACCGAATCAACCAAGGCTTCCATGATGTCCCCAGCCTTGGTGTCAACCCAATTTTGTCTTCTGAGTATTAGTCTTTCACTTGCGTCTCAAATTGATTTCATTAATTCGGTAGACCGTTTGATTCAAACTCCAGGACAACTTGGAGATCTTATAACATCTCATATGCCTTGTTTTGAGATGCAAGTGAAAGACAAATACTCAGAGAACATAATTTAGTTGATACCACGGCTTAGGACATCATGAATCATATGTCTGGATTTGAGACGCAAGTGAAAGAAAAATACTCGGAGGACATAATTGGGTTGATTCTGCGGCTGAGAACATCATGAAAGCCTTGGTTGATTCGGCAAAACTTTTGATTCAAATTCCAAGACAATGTGGAGATTTTGCAACATCTCATATGTCTGGATTTGAGACGCAATTGAAAGACAAATATTCGGAGGACATAATAGTGTTGATACCACGGCTGGAGACGGCATGAAAGCCTTGGTTGATGCGGCAGAACATTTAATTCAAACTCCAGAACAATTTGGAAACCTTACAACATCTTATATGCCTGGATTTGAGACGCAAGTGAACGAAGACATCATGCAAGCCTCAGTAGATTCGGTAGACCTATGATTCAAACTCCAGGACAATTTGGAGATCTCAGAACAACTCATATGCCTACATTTGAGACGCAATTGAAAGACAAATACTCGGAGGACATATTTGGGATCAAACCGCAGCTGAGGAAATTCTTGGTTGACCTGGATGATCTATGGAAAGATCACATGGAGCATGAACCATTTTTAAAAAGAGTTAACAACTATTTCCTTACGCTTGTAGACCTTAGGTCCTTGGTTACGCATGTAGATTCCAGGAAATTCTTGGATGCCCTGGAATAGAACAATTGTTGAAGGTAAATGATAAATATATACGAAGCATCTACTTTGTTCTTTGGGTTTCTAAGAGTGCCTTTTTATAGGCTTACTTTTGGATGTCAATAATGTTCCAAATTCTTTTCACGTCACGTGCCGTTAAAAGGAGGCCGTAAACCGAAGTGACGTTTAAAAAACTGCCGTAAAAAGAGGGTTGAGTGCTAACACACACAATATTTTTAACACGGGTCTTATTTATTAATTTCTCGGTTAACCTAAACTTTTACAGCTTTTGGAATACCACCTGAATTTTCTTTGATTTTTTTGAAATTTTTTTCATGAGGTGAACTCATAGTTTCATTGTCGCTAAAGGTCATAATCGACTAAAAACCAATCGTGTAAAAAACAATCGGGTGTATTTTTTATTGTAAGATTTGTTTTTATATATATACTATAAAAATAACAAGTGTTATTATCATTTAGTATAATTTAAATATACTAGCGTTTCATGCTGAAAATATTTTTTCTTCTTCCTAAGCAATGGAGGGGGAATCTGCTCAACAGAGATCCTGGGTTGTCCAGGGAGTGCGGGGTTAGGGACCACCTCCAACAGCAAACGAGGGAAGCAGGACTACATCCCCGACCCGCTAAACCGTTTTCATTGCCGCCAAGCCCATCGTCCCTTCGGTACAACCAGAAAGTACTGCTTCAAAGGGGGGGGGGAGTGCACAACGCACCCTCGAGGTTAGCTGCGTGTCCTTGCAGCATCGAACATCGTAACTCGCTTTTTTAGAAGAACACCATGGTATCGTGCCAGCGCATTGCCGGCTCTGTAAATAACTCTGTAACTCTGCGATACGATCTATTCGCCAACACACAGAGGGATTTGCCGACGCGGTGTCTACGCCTGCCCCAGCCTTGACGAGGACCCTTTCCGTCCTTGGGCTCGGAACTCGCCCGGTTGACCGACGCCGCGCGAAGAACAACATGGTATCGTCGCTTTGGTTTGTTCGAAAAAAGGATCGAGTTCGACCACACGGCATGACCACCGGTATGACCCATGAAGCCGACTCCGAACCCTTGGACCACCTCTTATTTGCGCCTGAACTAGCCATCCTTGAGTCCACGCGCCACCTTCTGTGTAGCTCCGAGACGATTTGGACGATAGCCGATAAAACGGCGTTCCAGCCAATTTCATCTTTACACATCCTCCGAACTAGGTTGTCCGGGGTAGTGTCCAGACCACATGTGGCAAGCATGTGGTCACGCATTGCGCGAAAACTTGGGCACACGAACAACACGTGTTCCGCCGTTGCCTCTTAACCTGCGCACACCGGACACTCGGGCCTAATCCCACCTTGACGCTCCCTAACTTGACTACCTTGGAGGCGTCCGCTGCAGATAGCCGAACCAATGCTACCTGCGTCCCTGCTACACCTTTCCGTAGCCGGTGAACGGCTGCGGTGGGCGTCTCCACTTCACACTGTCGCCATGACGAGCTCTTCAACTTCGGTGATCTCGTCCTGGTCTTTAACCCTTAGATTCACCTCCGTCGTGAGTGCCCTCACCTTGACCGTCTCGCCTAGGACTTCCTCCGCCAACTTCTTGTAGACGGCGCCCTTTTGCGAGACGCCCCGCTTCAACTCGAGGATCATCTCGCCCGTCCAAGTACGTCGGCGCCGAGTTCACCGAGATTGATGTCACTCGTCATCGCCTTCAACACGTCCGAGTACTCAGCCTCGTTCGTCTTGATGACTAGGGCATCGCCCCTGGAGCGATTGGCGCCTACTCTAGACTTCTTGCTACCCTCATTCGCCTGGGCCTTTTTTCGGCCCTTGACGTCTTCGGTTTCCTCTTGTTCTTGACCAAGGTCCAGGAGGCGTCCTCCGCATTTTGGAGCGGCCCCCAGGGAGCTCAACCTCTGGAGACTGTCTCCCCCGTTTTTGTGTCTGCTCCGTTGGAGCAGTCACCCCCGACGTGCCCGCGAATACTTGAGCCTCAGTCTGGGTAGACTTTGCCACCACCGTCTTCGCTGGCACGCCCTCGGTCGAATAGATCTTGTCCGAGTCCGCGAATCCCTGGGTCTCAGTCTGGGTAGACCTCGATTCCACGAATTTCACGGGTTTGCACTTGGCCGTCCCGACTGCCCTCTCCAGCTTGGCGTCCAACATCGACTTTCGAAGTTTCAACAAGTTCTCCTTGAGGTCCTTACTGATATTATGTTTCAATGACACAAAGTCGATGATGGCGTCCAGCTATTCCGTCGCCACCTCGAAGGCCGAAAGCCCATTTCGTTTGCGTTTCATCGCCCCTCAAGCCGTCCATAACCACTACCGGCATAGCCGGGGAGAAGGTTAAGTGACCCACGCTGGCGCTACGCACCGAGCTGCCGACTATTGCCTCTGACCTCCTAGGCGGAGACCTGAACAACCCACCTCTTGCGAAAGGGTTGTCGTCTACACGCTACCACTAATTGAAGAATTGAATTGGTTTTCCATTTTGCTGAAAATATTAGACAAAGACCAATGTACTGATAGACAAAATCGTAGAGGAAGCATAGTCCTAGAAGTCTAACATACAAAATATTTCGAAAATCCGCCTCTGAAATGAGCTACAGTAATATCCCGATTTTATCACCCCCCTGGTGAATTTTGGGGTGATAAAACAGGGTATGCGACATAATTGTAATTTTTTTTTTTTTAATTCATTCCACAAATATGAATCATTTTGTGCCTTGGAAAGGACAAATGCGTGAACGGTACCCGTTATTTCTTGTCAAAATTGCTTACAGAATATTTCCCAGGTACTCAGAAGTCGTTCGTAATAAACAAACAGAAAATCAATATTGTTTGTGGTATTATTTACGAAAATAAAAAGAATGACAAAATTTTTTGCGGTGACAAAATCGGGTCGAAAACGTGATAAAATCGGGACGTGATAAAATCGGGTCGAAAACATGATAAAATCGGGGGTGAACAAAATCGGGAGTGACAAAATCAGGGTCAACACTGTATTGGCTGAATACTAAATTTTAATAATCTGAAAAACTGATATATGTAAGATTTACAATGTTCTGAAAACTCTGATGTAAATATGTACATTATTTGGAATATTTTGATTTAAAAAATGTATTGAACTCACTCTAATGTGAACGTGTACTATACACATGGATTGTGAGTGCTTTGACTATGCGTCTGATTTGGGAATCTCTGGCTCATTCAGTATCCGCTAATTTGCGAATGCTGTTGGTTGGTTTTTGGTTGAAAGTACCAGTCTAGCGGACCGTCGTGCGGGGCTTCTTTTGAAAAATCAGGGGCTACTTTGGATATTTTAAAACAAGAATTATAACGAAAATTACTATAAAATTGTCATTATCACCAATCGGGTGTCTTGTTGATGGTTGGACGACAACTTTCTGTTACAAATTTGGTATTTTTTCCGTTTAGTTTTTTCAAAAATTAAAAATCCAAAGTAGCCCCGGAATCAAAAGAAGCCCCTGCACGATTTAATACTCAAGAGTCGTGGGTTTGAGTCCCATCGAAGGAAAGTGGTAACCTCCAATATATTTTTCAAATCAGAATTTTTCACACAATGTACATATTTACATCTGAGTTTTCAGAACATTGTAATTTAATGTCCAAGTTGGGTGGTCCAATACCCGGAAAATAGGCAAATAACTTTGATTGAATCGGTAATAAGATGATAAGTGCGATCCCTGGCTGGCGGGTGGAGGGCGGGTTACATGTGATAATGACGTTAGCCGCGAAGTAAAAAGACGTATCGTGGCATGGTGGAAAATGGTTAATGGCGTAGACGCATGAATCACGATTACAGTAGGCTAAACATGTAGTGCGTATGCCGGAAGAGAGACCAGCAAAAGTATTGTTTACCAGAGAACCTGGACCTCGGCATCGGGGTAGACCCCGCACTCGCTGGCTGTGTACAATCGAGGAAGATGTGCGTGCGGCCGATGCGACCTGGAATTACATTCGGTTTTGGTATAGGACAAATATTTAGAAAAAAAACCCTTATTAATCCACCTAGCATAATTACCGCCTTTCTCGAATAATATTAGAAAAATAGTATTTTGGCCAAAACTCTTGAGTCAATAGTCCAATCTGGTCAATTTTCAATATGAAACGAAGGGATAGGATTTAAAAAAATGAGCTAGACTTTTCACGCATTTTTGTATTGGAAAAATCTATTTTGATCATAACATTTGAGTCCATTGTTTCCAGCCAAATTTAAATGGGAAACAAAGGAATAAGATTCTCGGCAGCAAAATAAATTTTCCATCCTAGAATTAAGAAATTGCCAATAATAAAATCAAGTGTGAGCAAAAAAAATAAATATAAAATTTCCACAAATAATGCAAAATTTCCATAAACAATTGAGAACTTTCCACCTCTGGAGACTGATATATGTAGACTAGATCTTTACATTAACCATACTGTCGGTGTTCAATCAACAGTCCAAGAGACGAACATTTAAAATCAATTACAACCCATCATCTTCAATTGTCTCACAAATCAATTCATAACCAATCAATATGGATCGATTCTATTCTCTTTCGTTCGTGCAGCTACATTCATTTGCTCGTGGCAGAGCTTCCGTTAAGCCTGAAGAATCTGGCGATTGAGAACATCGCAATCGAAGAGTGCTCCAATCAGCAAAGATTATTCGAAGCTCATCCCCGGTGCTATTTCGATGAACCGAACAAAACGGTTTGTTTTCGCGGGATCGAAAATCGCCGGATTCGTCATTTTAGGGCTCGGTACAACCGCAACACTGAGCTGATTCTGTGTCACTGGCCATGGAAAAGTTTCGATCCGTATGATCTTGCCGAGCTGACGCCCAACATCGAGAAGTTCTCGATCATGGGTGAACATTTGTGGACGTTGAAAGAGGATTTCCCGCCACTTCCTTACCTGTGGGCAATCAACATCACGGGAACAAAGCTGAACTTCACGAGAAACACAACGTTCAGTGAATTGACAGCGTTGCGGCAGGTGAACATGCGGGCAATGCTCTGGTTCAGGGTCGTTCCTCTCAGATTCAGCAGCGAACACGTCGATGTCTTTCTTCATGGTAGGTCCCTGCTTAAAAATGGCTTTTCATAAGTAATGAGGGTGAGCCAAGTCTCTTTAACTAATGTTCAGAAGATCTTTGCAGGTAATCCATGGAACTGCACAAATGACATGATTTGGTTACTTGAAGAGCAGAGCGGATTTTACGCTGATAAATCTACGCTTGTGTGTAAGGATTGGAAGTACACCGGGCGACCCGTACTTACTGCCATGGAGTATAAACGAAATCTGCGGGAACACTGCCGACATGAAGAAATTCGAAACTGTACATGTCTGATTTCTTATCTACGTCTGAGCGATAGCGGCCGTACCTTTCATCCGTTGATTACCGTTAACTGCACCGGCAAAGGGTTCTACGATCTTCCAAGCTATTTACCGCCGAACACTACGGTGTTACACGTGGCAAATAACAATATTACATCGGTGGAGAGGTTAACCACAATAGACCACTACAAAAAGGTTCAGCACATCTACTTGGACAACAACAAGATCGAATCGATCGATATTCTCGAGGACAGTATATGGTTAGACAACTTTCGAATTCTGAGTTTACGTGGGAATAAGATTAGTAGGGTTTGTGGTGCTGATTCTAATGAATTGCAAATTTTGTTAAACATGTCTTCAACATCGTTTTAGATACGAGTCTACAGCGTGGAACATGCCTTCGAGCGCAACAGCAACGTGGGACAACTGTACCTGAGCAACAATCCGTGGCGTTGTGGCTGCCGTTTTGCCACCCGTATGCAAGCGTTCCTGCATAAGCACGAATCGGTGGTGGTGGATTCGCGCAACATAACGTGCTACATTACCGGACGATGATGGGCACAAGTCGTATCACTACATGATGGTTTTGACCCCCAACGATGTGTGTCTATTGACGGTTCACAACAAGGCGGCCGTTTACGACATACTGAGTATTCTGTTCGCCTCTTTAATTTTACTAATAGTCATCAAGCTAGCATACCGATTACTACATCTATCGGAAGTATGGGAAGTTGCCGTGGCTAATAATGAAGATGCCGTAAATGTTGGATGGGTATGAAACGCGAGAGCAGAAGGAGCCAACACGGGCTTGTTGTTTGTGATATCGAGCAGAAGGGGTGCAATGATGACGCCGAGACGTCGTGTCGCGCTCAAATATACTTAATTACATTTGTATATATAATAGGAGCTGTAAATCAAATGGTAAATAGACAAAGAATCTCATGTGTAACTGATATTGCGTTGGATGACCCAATGAGAAAATTTTCCACATGGTAGTGAGGCGATGGTTCGTCAATCTCATGACTATATTTGTATAACGAATCGAATCAGTCAACATTGCTGGAATAAAATAGGAATTTTAAGGGAAATTTTTTAAGCTCTTTTAGTGGAATGTCTTCTACTGCCGTCATACGCATATTTGTCTCATGTTTGCTGGGATTTCCTATGAACATGGGACAATTATGCGTAGAACGGCAGTTCACCTGTCATAAGACGGGTTTAGTACTATTCCATTTAAGTCCACCACGTTTTTTTACAGGTACTTATTTCGAGCTCAACTGTGTGGCCATCTTCAGTGTTTCGTACTTGACTCGACTTTTTGGCATTTAACTTAATTTTCTTAATTACCTTAGAGTACATTTATCTATTACATTTCTCTTAGTGATAAGAGTTCGGTAAAATGGAAGGCATCGGCGTTTACGGTATGGGGCCGTCCCGAAACCACGTGGTTATATAGGGGGATAGTAGGGCTGGTTTGTTAAATGAACGCGATAAGCCACATGAAGGGAGGGGGAGTTTAGCTCCTGAAACACGTGTTTTTTAAATTCATTTTGACGTTGGACAACGTCTTACCCGACCGTTAATAGAGCCTTTACCTTTCGGTGGATTTTGAAGATGCAGGGTGGGCGTACCCATCGTCACCATACTTAAGAACAATTAATTTTAAATAAATTTAAAAATAAAAAGCATATGGATGGTGTTGATATGCCAAACGAAAGGTTTTTTTTCCTGCACCTTAGAACAAATGTGAAAACCGCAATCAAATTCGTGTTACTGCCCAAAATTGCTTAATCCATAATATGAACGCATGTACCGTCAACTGGGGGGAAGATGATCATTTTTAAGACAAAACATGCAATAACAATGTGTGTTTACATTTTAAATCGAAACAAATATTTTCAAAACATGTACTGCTATACGTTGCAATAATCAACAACTTTAATTTTCTGAAATGCGTTCGCATTTATTAAAATAAATTAAATAATCACACAGTTTTTGAGTAATCTGGTTGGGGTGAAGTTGATCAAGACAGCTCTACTAAAATCATTATGACCTAGTAGTCAAAATACACTAGGATATTTGTATGAATGTTGAATTTACTACGTAAAGAAGTCTACGAAGCCAATATTTGAAACGAAAATAGCGTCATTTATGACTATCTCTCTCTTTCTCCCACAAAATACATTTTCATGATTATAATCGAAAAACTCGGATTTCTACCTAGCGGTAACATTACTTGAACGGCATTGGCGTAAATAAGGGGGGGCCGGGGGGGGCCTGGCCCCCTCCAGACCTACTTGTGGCCCCCCCCAGAAAATTTTGAAAAGTAATTCCAACTTAGTCAGTTTTTATTTCATTTACATATTTCTTAATTTTGATTATGAATTCTATAAACATATTTTTTGTTGCGTTATCACATCTATGACCATTTGTTCAGCAAAGCATCGAAATATTTAAGTTGGACCCCCGGGAACATTTTCTCGATTTTTAAGCTAAAATCAATGCCGCTTCTAATTCAGTTGCTAGCTTTAAATAATAAATTTGTTCTGCATTTGTTTGACTAGTATCCTGGTCGCAGAAACATAAAAACATAATTGTATTAATAAATATTTCTGTTCTATTAAACTACCATCCGCTTCAAAAAAGACTGAAGCAACTACATCAAAATGAGCACATGTACACAAATCCGGTCAAAGAAATTTCGAACGACCATCCATCCTAACGTCCGTAACTACAAAAACCCTACGTTATTCTGGAATTTGATTTATGACTCATGGAATTTATGACTCATAAAAAACACTTTAGGATTTCAAATTTGTGTTCATCGGTACTTAACTATTTCGGCACATAGCATACATTTTGGAATTGCATGAATACTTATAATGATTATGACAAAATTTCGTGGAATTTATTCCACATCTAAAGAGTTTCAAAAATTTCAAGTCGAGATCTTTATGGATTAAGTATTTATGGAAATGCTTGAAAACTTTCAGAATCATACTCATATCGAATTTCATTTATAGATAATTCGAAGAAGATTCTTGAATCTCAGATTACACACTTATCCACATTTAGTAACATGGAGAAGACAAGTTGACACAGACACAGCGTTTTGAAGCAATCACAGCATCATTGGAAATCAATTGTATTATTCGCGATTTTATTTATGTTAGTTCTAGGACGAATGAGCGATAAACTTAGTCAAACAATTTCTATTGCAATCCATGCGCACAGTGCTTTAAATCGCCTTTGAAAATTACATCCCACCAGCTGGTGCCATGCCCCCCCCCCCCCAGCCCGAGACCCTAGTTACGCCTATGTTGAACGGAGAATACTGTTGACTACCGTTTCATAAAAAAATTTGGCACTTTTGACTGACACTTCAACTGATCATCTTCACCTCAATGATCATCTTCCCCCCAGTTGACGGTACCAGTTGTGGCACTATTTTTAATATTCGTTCCTATAATAGCAAATCCCATTGAATTCTTATGATTTTGGCCGTAATGGGATCACTAGTGCGACAACTGGTTCAAAGGACGCCAAAAATTAAGCAAAATATTTTTTTTACAAATATGTTTTGCTTGTTTTGGAGGAGATTAAAGGTGTTATCGTGTCATATGAATATAGCTCCACAGACAAACAGACATAACACATTGAACATTCACTCATCAAATTCATCGTCGTTCAAACACTAACGACATCTGTTGATTTCAGTTAGTTGGGCAAATCACGAACCAGATGGCGGGAGTGAGCAAACGTCAAACTAGAGCAAATCCGATGCGAGCGCCACGAGTGACCGATTGGCCAACTAATGATTATTTGAATTGACCAGTAAATCAGTGAACGATGGAAATTTGATAAGTGTTATGTCTGTTTGTCTGTGATAGCTCACTGATCAGAATATATTTTGTGGTGATATGATGTTAATGTCTTTGTAGCGATGGGATTTTCCTAACTCGATTAAAACCGTTTTGACAGCAGTGTCCATTTCACACAGCTTCAAAGCTGTAATTTATTATCTAATTATTATTAAATTCATTATATGTATAAAGTAACTTACAAACTACTTTCACCTAAATTTACAAGCAACAGGTTCCATCGCCACTCTAAACCAATCTAATTGAATCCTATTGCCTCAGTATGGAAGCATATATATGCATTTAATTGCCAGTTTCACAACCATTTTAGAACTCCACTTAACAGTCTTGATAAAGCCTATGGGGAGTGCCCAAAGCATGACGTGAAGATTGTTATCGGAGACGCTAACGCTCAGGTCGGTAGGGAGGACTTTTTCCGTCCCATGATCGGTAGGGGGAACCTTCACTCCGCTACCAATGACAACGGCCTACGGCTAGTAAATTTCGCAGGTGCCAGAGGGATGGCCATCAGTAGCACCTACTTTGCACGAAAGAACATCCGGAAGCACACCTGGAGACACCCAAAGGGTGAAACTTGCCACCAGATAGACCATGTTCTGGTGGATGGGCGCCATTTCTCGGATGTTATCGATGTGCGAACATTCAGAGGTGCGTACATTAACTCTGATCACTACCTCGTTGTCAGTAACATTCGATCACGGTTGTCAACTGTATCGAACGAAAGATCACAGCGAACGATGCGTTACAATATCCAGCGATTGTCGGCGGAAGGAGTATCGGTTGAGCACCGACAGAAGCTCGACGAACGGATCAGCAACAACATCAACGATCTATGGGAGTCGATCCATGGAGCGGTGAGCATGAAGTGGTAGACATTGCACAGAGGCGACCCAGGACGGGTTGATTCGATGTGGAGTTTCAGAGAGTGACAGACGAGAAGAACGTTGCCAAAAGCCGGACGATGTGCGAAGGTTTTATGAGACGTCAATGACGTGCGGGGAAGACAGTGCCATCTCCCGTCATGTGCAACGATCAAGAAGGGAATTTGCTGACAGATAAGCATGAGCAGCTTTATAAAGTTCTGCCATGTTTGAGCATGGTCGAAAATATGGGAAGACGAGGAATTGCCTTCTAGCTGGTTAAACGGTCTCATTTGCCCTTAAGAAAGGGCACAGACTTTAATGCGCCAATTTCCAAGGAATAACCCTTCTTAATTCGGCGGGTCTACTACGAAAGGCCGAATCACAAAAGGCCGAATCACGAATGGCCGAATTACAAAAGGCCGAAAGCAAAAAAGGCCGAATGCACAAAAGGCCGAAATCACATAAGGCCGAATCACAAAAGGCCGAATCACAAAAGGCCGAATAAAATCGGCAGACCAACAAAGTGGACCGGAGCGCGCGCGCTCGCTCCGGTCCACTTTGTTGGTCTGCCGATTTTATTCAGACTTTTTTTATTCAAATACTTAATATAATTTAGAATATTCAGATTATTTTGTGATTTCTCAGTGAAGTCTTGTGAAGTCAGTTTCGTTTCTCTTAAATTGGGAGAAAATGATATGCATTGAGGAACACCGCGTTACCGCAAGTTATACAGCTTTTGGTCAAAAGCATAAGAATTGAAAAAAGTCTATTTTGTTTAGCTTCTGATGTCGCAATTAGATCATGAGTAGTATCAGAACGTCGGCTCCAGGGGCACGATTTGGGAATTTAACTTTTCCCAATACTACTCATAATGATTACTACGTCAACAAAGGAAGAAAAAAGAGAGCTCTTGGATTACTCCGTTACTTTAAAGTGATAATATTTATACGTATGTTCATGCTTTCATTACTGCAATGAAGATTAAACTATTATGCAATATATAAGGAATCAAATTGACTCTGTAAACACCGTCATACAGCTTCTTTCAATTGAAAGATTGAGCTTCGACGTTGAACTGACGTTAAATACCTCAACTTGTTGTTGGTATTTTGTAGTTACCAAAATAAGTGGACAAGATTTTTTCGTAATGGGGCAGCATAATAAAAGTGAACGTAAATTTGTGAATATTCCAAGCTCTCTTAATTGAAAGATTGAAACATTTTGTAATAATTCGGCCTTTTGTGTTATTCGGCCTTTTGAGATTCTGCCTTTTATATCATTCGGCCTTTCGTGGATCGGCCTTCTGGGTTTTCGGCCTTTTGTGGTATGCTAGAACATTTTCGGCCTTTTGTGATTCGGCCTTCTGTGGTTCGGCCTTTTGTGATTCGGCCTTTTGTACTGATCCCAATTCGGCGTACAAAATTATGTCCCGTATTCTGTTCAACAGATTGAGACCGCTTGAAGAGTCCTTCGTCGGCAAATACCAAGCAGGTTTTCGTGAGGATTTTCGATCAACGACGGATCAAATGTTTACCCTTAGACAAATCCTTGATAAATTCCGGGAGTACAACTTCCAGGCCTTGGAAAATTCGTTCAAAAACGAACGAATGCTTCATTTTTAGCCCGCAGTGAGGCTTTAATTCCGGTGACCGATTGATGTGCGCCCGACGGCGTGCTGCTGGCTGCACGAACAAAGGAAGAGACAAATACCTACAAAGCATTCGTTTTAAACATTGAAAGTGGGGAGTTTTGAACGTGGCGTCTTCGCAAGCCGGGTAGTGCCGAGGAGGCATCGTTCAGTAGGGCAGAGTGAAATGAGGATGGTTCCTTCGTTCATCGGCATTGTTTTAGATGCGAGTGAGTGTTGTGTGAATACAAAACCATATTAGCGAGAAAGAGAAAGAATGCATCATATACCTCTCTTTCACACATTCATTCCAACTGAAATGCGCAACTCAGTATAAGTGAGGCAAGAGAGTTAAATATTCTATGCACTAGCGGGTGTTTGATTTCACTCTCCAGCTGTTTCGTACAGCAGTGCTATATGGAGCGAGGAAACATTCTTCTCCAAGCACTTTGAAACTGTTCTCTCATGAAGCTACCTTCCTCGGGAGTATATCTGGTGCTGAAGCAGGGTGATGCACTCTCGAATCTACTGTTCAATATAGCGCTCGAGGGAGCGATTAGGAGAGCTGGTGTGCAAAGAAGCGGTACCATTATCACAAGATCGCTTATGATGCTCCTACGCTTATGATGATTTGCAGACGATATCGATATTATCGGAATTGATCGCCGTGCCGTGGAAGAGGCTTTTGTGCCTTTTAAGAGGGAGACAGCGAGGATTGGACTCACGATCTTCTTCTTCTTATTGGCATTACATCCCCACACTGGGACAGAGCCGCCTCGCAGCTTAGTGTTCATTAAGCACTTCCACAGTTATTAACTGCGAGGTTTCTAAGCCAAAGTTACCATTTTTGCATTCGTATATCATGAGGCTAACACGATGATACTTTTATGCCCAGGGAAGTCGAGACAATTTCCAATCCGAAAATTGCCTAGACCGGCACCGGGAATCGAACCCAGCCACCCTCAGCATGGTCTTGCTTTGTAGCCGCGCGTCTTACCGCACGGCTAAGGAGGGCCCCCACTCACGGCCTCACGGCCAGGACTCACGATCAATACCAGCAAAACAAAGTACACCCGATTCTGTTTTTAAACAGATTTTTTTTTTTACACGGCCATGTAAAAAAATCGCATACAAAGTTATTGCAAAGTTGCTCTATTTTGCATGATTCGTCGAGAAATCATAAAACATTTTTTACACGGATTTTCAAAATAAACTGAAAACTTTTTTTTACACAGAACGCATCCCCCGTGTAAAAAAGAATCGGGTGTACATAATCGCTGGCAATCAACGTGGGTTCATTAGTGGTGGTGGTAGCGAAATGGTGCTGGATGGTGAAAAATTTGAAGAAGTAGAAGAATTTGTGTATCTTGGAACATTAGTGACGTGCGATATTTATGTTACCCGCGAGGTGAAAAGGCGTATTGCAGCTGCAAATAGGGCTTATTACGGATTTCGTAACCAGCTCAAGTCCCGTAGTCTGCAAACGAAAACAAAACTCGCGCTGTATACTACTCTGATTCTTCCGGTGGCTTTATACGCCATGAAGCATGGACGTTAAAGGAGGCTGATCGGAGAGCTTTCGGAGTGTTTGAGCGTAAGGTGCTGCGGACAACACTCGGCGGTAAACAGGAGAACGGTATCTGGCGGCGTCGCATGAATCACGAATTGTACCAGGTGTATAAAGGGCTGGATATTATTAAGCTTTTACAACACGGCAGACTACGGTGGGCTGGTCATGTTGTTCGTATGCCGGAAGAACGTCAAGCGAAGATAATATTTAGTAGAGAACCCGGAAGAGGCCGCAGGCTTCGTAGAAGGCCGCGTACATGATGGCTTTTTGCAGTTGAAGAGGACCTGAGGGCGCTCAATGTTCAGGGCGACTTTGAGCGATTAACCCAAGATCGAGTCCAGTAGAGAAGGTTCGGCGTAGGTTCATCGAAGAGCTGTAGCCCATCAAGTAAGTAACGAAGCGTTTATAGAGGTGAGGTCTTGATTCAGGCCTTTCATTCACGGCATCTTAAGTTCGAATCTGCTCTGAGCTTTTCGTTCCATTTTCGAGGTTCTGAAAGCAATTCTTCTTAGGATTTCGGGATTCTGCAACCACCAAAAAACTGATTAGTTATTATTTCATAAAATTTTGAGATTAGATTTTTCTGACACTTTTATAAGAGGATAATTTATTCTACTTACTTCGCGGTGGTACTTGATAAACATACCGAGAATCTGGAACGAGGTTCTGGATTGCATACACGGTTAGAAAAAAGTACCTAATATTAGGTACTTTTCACTCAAATCGGGGGTTCAGTGTGGGAACCTAAAATTAAGTAATTTTTTCTTGAAATTAAGTAAAATTCACTTAATATTAAATAAAATGTACTTAATTTTAAATAGAAACTAACCAAAAGTTAGGTAAATTTCACTCAACTTTTGTAAACATGAGATTACTCAACGTTGGGTTCCCACACTTTAATGCCCTTGTTGAGTGGTTTTGCTCTTCATTTTATGACAACAAACGAAAGAGGGAAGGAGATGCAAGAGAAAAAAAGTACCTAAGATTAGGTACTTTTTTCTAACCGTGTAGAGATTTCTTTATTCCATGGAGAGAGGGGTTTCGACCTTCTTTGAAAAATCTTATTATCAACAGGGTTTAATTCCAGTTTCGTAATTTTTTAGATTGTAACAATTGAGGATTTTATCTTTTATGAGAGCCATGTACTGCCGTTATACGCATAATTGTCCCATGTACATAGGAAATCCCAGCAAACATGGGAGTGTAGTTTGTAGGAGAGCGATTCCAAGCAACAGCATCAAAATTTAAGAAAATTTTTAATTCATGATTTTCTATTGAGTTGAAACTTTGCACAGTTTTTCAATTTCATCTAAATCGTCATTTTTCGATATCAAATCTTCATATTGAGTCACGACTAACTTTTCAAAAGGGTGTATGTGAAAATGGTTCAAAAATATTTAAAAAGCTGCACAGCAAAAACGGAATGTTCGATTGTTATGATTTTTCAGCAAAGTTAGACAACTAAATGGTGATTCTTAAGAAAATGTGCACAGTAAAAAAATTTTTTGCCTTTAAAAATATCATTTTGTCACAAAAACTCAAATATCTCAAAACCCTATCTTTTTTCGAACGTAATTTTTTTAGGGAAAACGGTCCATTATATTAGCTATCTACCATAAAAATTTGGTGATGGTAAACTAATAAACAAAAAAGTTATGACATTTCAAACATGTCACAATTTTCACATATAGTAAACAAAAAAAAATTTCCGTGTATTTTTTTTTTTTCAAGAATCGCAGTTTGATGCTGATTTTATTGTTAAGGGCCTTGCGTGAGTTAAACAAGTTGTTTGTATGATATGTATTGTATATTTATGTATTCATCGATATTATGTATATTATATGTATAAATATTATATGTATAAATAAATAAAAATGAATTAATATTATCCTAAGTATTAAATTAAATGTGGCAGTTACACAATGTTGTTATAGAAACTCTAAGAGTTTTGGGTTTGAATTTTGGTATGAGTTATGATATCATGAAAACAGTTTATTAATACTTATTTTTATTTATTTTTATTCAAATTTTTTAAAATATCGAACACTTTTGAATTATTATCAGCACAGTTTGAGTATAGTTTTGCTTTAATTTTATTTTCCGACAATGGAATGAAACAGTGAAATTTTGGGTTCCTTGGATCGTTTTCGCGTTATTAAATTGCTCGCTGAGCTCTGAAGCCTTTATTTCGTACTCTTCAGTAGTAGTAAAACAAAATGATAATTTGGTTAAATCTTTTTCTTTTCTACGTTCTTTTCTAAAGTTCTTTCGCAGTTTTAATTGGATGCTCACGTTCTTTGGCTAAACTTGCTCTTGTGGCCATGCGCTTTATTGTTCCTCCAATAGCATCACAAGGACCATTGGCATGTGACGCAGCGAAAAAATGCCATGCGGCATCAAATCCGCACATTGATTTAAATTGACATAGGCTCGAAAAATTCGTACGATTGTTTTACTGTGACGCTGCTCCATCAGACATGAAATATATCTTTTGACTTCTTTATGCTTATCAACGCGTAAAAGTTAATCATTTTTCAATGAACAAGTTTACGGATACTGAATCGTGTCTTAAATCTTCGGAAATTATAATAAAACTTAAGTGTTCAATTTGCGTACTTCCATTAAAATAAATAACGAATGGATGAATTGTAGCTTGTTGTACGTTCCAGTGATGGGACTGCACTTCATCTTGCAATACAAAGCTGTAATTTTCAGAAAAATCACAAATGACTAAAAATTCACCATTTTGTAATGTATTTTTCGTATTTTTAAAAAGCTGGATTGTTCTGTTTTAATGAAATCGTGAGGATTAAACTTTCTAATTTCAAGCAAAAATATGACACAAACTCATCTACAGGTTTTACAATAGTTTCTATGTCACACCTATCCGTGGTCACCCATTGCTCAAATGATAACTGATCAATATATTTTTCTTCAAACTCAGCGAATAAAGTATTTTCCAATGATGAAGAATCTGGACAATCCGAACAAGATCGTAGATAGCAATTTGATGTTGTATTTTCACACAAAAGACTACCAGTTAACATTTTAATATCCTTTGTTAAATTGATTCTTTTCAAACTATGTAAAATAAGATTAATATTCTCATGGGTTGTGCACACACACACATTATGTGTTCCTGAATTGGAAAGAAGCTTACATTGCCTTGGCCGAAGACTTGCAAATGAGGAAAAACCTATTTTAATATTATCGTGAATTTCCTTGAAGCGTGTGTACGCTTCTTTCAAAGTCGTCATCATTAATCGTTTTTGGATTGCTTGACGCTTTCGTTTGTGTGTGTGCGTCATCCTCTATCCCTCACCCAACTGGGGGTGTTGATCAAGTAGTACTACGAATAATTTGATCAGATCTCATGCTCCGTAATGGTGCCCTTTTTGTTACGAAGACTAGTACTACAAAAAGGATTCACTTCTGCAGAAAGAAAGGTTTCTTCAGTAAGTGTTGGGAATGGGATGTACTAGATGTTCATAACAGGTACAGCAAAACTTCACAAGGACGCCCTTATTCGTACTAACTACTCAGGGAGTAGAAGGTCGAGAAGAGCCATCGTTGCTAACTAAAGCGTGAACCGGATACCTGGGACTCCCACAATATCCGCGGCAATAGCAGCAAACGATGCCCTGTACGTATTTAGTGTTAATTTTTATTTTTTGAAATGATGAAGCAATGAAAGAAGGAAAGGAATAGAGCTGGAACGTGCTCACCAATGTAGTTTATTCACTATCGAAGGGGCTCCACTCGTGAATAGAAAACACCAGGATCATCCGACACATCCACTTTTTACACCTATTATTTTCATTTTTCAATTTGGGTCTGCGAATAAGCCACTTCGTTGAACACCACATCGTTTAAGGTATGTTTTAAATTTCATTTGTGTCCGATCGCTACGCCACTATCTCCAAAATCACAAAATCTTCACACTAACCCGATCACAACCGATGGAATTATATTATTTCACCAATGATTTGCAAACGCGGAACTTTGTCACGTGAACTTTTTTTAACAATCGTTTGCGGTGCTCCCTACAATCTTCAACTCAACTCTGTAACAACTCTGCGACACAATTTATTCTGCAATTTATCTTCTGTGAGTTATCGGCAGCCGAAACGGAAAAAAACGCACCCTGAAAATTTTTGACGTCCGTCCGTCGCGCACGGCACACTTCGATCTTTTTGGATTGCTTGACGCTTTCCATCTTTTTTTACTGATACATAATCTTTTTGACCAGGCATAGCTCGACTTACTTCATCATCTTCAAAATATTGAACTACTATTTCTCTTGTCTCATCTTTTAATGCAGTACTAGACCTAGTATTTTTGGTTGAAAGACAGTTATTCTTCAATTGTTTTGCCTCTTTTACTGTATTTCTATTGGTTTTGAACTCATCAATGGCATCCTGAATAGACCACGAACTTGGCAGCATCGACAAAATCAATAATTTTTCTTTCCTTGTCGTGGCTGCATTCGAGAACCTTTCCTTCATATTTATAATTACCTCATCGTAGTCTGTATTTTCCACATCATCAGGTCCTAATTTGAAGAGGTTTCTTCGTACAGCTTCGTTTATTTCACGGTATTTTTTCTCCGGGTAATAAACGTAGTCCATCTTACTCCATTTAATCGGAGTCACTTTTATCCCAGCTATGCCCTCGTTAAAGCGTTCGATGTTGACCTTTTGGATACACTCATCTTCCGAATGATTTGTTGAACCAGATTTCGCTGATGGTACGGTGGCAAGGCTCTCAGCACTCAGCACAATACTTCTGGTAATTCCTCAGTTGTTGTCGATACATCTGGCAATTCCTCAGTTGCTGTCGTTTTCGAACTTTCTGCGCTCTGCTCAACCGATGATATACAGATTGCTCTTTTGTCAACGTTTAGACGGCAGGACGTGCAAACTGCAAATGCGTAAATTTGTATTAAATGTGGACATTGGAGCATAACCAGTCGCTTTCAGTTTATCTATGGTGCTTTCGGTGAGATTTCGTAACTCTTTTGAACACTTTTTCCATCAAACGGCCTACAACAGTTGAGAAAGCGGCTACTCATGTTGTTCGTAATATTTCAATAAACAAAATCACTTTTAAGTTTTACTGACTAGTTTGGTGTCATTTGCTTGACTGAAGAAAAAATTACTATGAGATCTTTAACAACCTTAGTGGTAGTAGTAATTTTTTTGCTTTTTCGTGAGCATTGTCATGGTATGTATCTATCATGCATTTGTTGTTGTTGAAGATACCCGTTTCCTCCCGATCATAAAGTCTATTCTCTAAGAGGTATATTTTTTGCAGGTAAACTATAGACGTACACGTGTATATAAATCTTTGATTTTGCAGCTTTTGTCTTAAAAATAACATTTCTGATATGTTTCTATCAACGTTATTATCAACAGGTTTCAACACTATTAAAAGAATTTTTCGCCAGTCACGTGCAATGAAAATTATGACACTATCAATACTTTTGATCACAACACTGGATCGTGTCTAAGTTTCTTATAGATGCTATGAATAATTAAATCAAAATATCATGAAAACAACTTGTTTAAATCACGTCCCTTAACAATAAAATCTGCATCAAACTGCAATTCTCGAAATAACTTACACAGAAAAAAATTTTTTTTACTAAATGTGAAAATTGTGAAATGTTTGAAATGTCTTAACTTTTTTGTTTATTAGTTTACCATCACCAAATTTTTATGGTAGATAGCTAATACAGAGGCGTCGCGTGATCAATTCTTCAACCTGTGCACTGTTTTATTATTTCTAGAAAAACACATAAAAGGGACCTAAAATGATAAACTAATTATTTTCCAGCGCGTTTCTAAATATGTTTGCTTATTTTGTTGCATCTAACTGGTTCTTGGCTACATCTTATTTTCTGAATTAACTCAAACTTAACTAAGCTTCAAAGTGATTTAAGTAAAATTAAAAATCATCAGAATCGTTTCCAGTGTGACAAATAAGCAATATATCTATTCGGAAATTATTGAGCTGGCACTTTCAATTATAATTTGAGTTATTCGTAAAATGAGACGAAGTTTTAAATACAGAAAAGGAAATTGGAATAGGGGAATGACAGATTTTGCAGGTTTTGTTCGAATATTGGCAGGGGGTATTATGACTGACTAGGCTCAAATTTGGCCTAAACATTCTTTGCATATCAAAGAATATTGTGGCCAAATTTCATAAAATTTGGTCGACAAAAACCCCCCTGCCAATAATAGAACAAAACCTGCCAAAGCCGTCTTTCCCCCTATATCAATCATGCAAAGGCTCTAATAATAACTTGAAATTAGCATGTCATATCAGAAAAATTAAGTATGTACAATAAAGAGAACAATGAAGTTTATAGCCCTTACTCTTCTCAATTAATAATTATTCTATTTACAATTTATATCTTTGATCAATATTCTGGCCTGGACAGATGTCTAGAAGTTTTCCGTCTATCAGCATGGAAACTTGCTCAAAAAAAAAATCATAAATTTGTGTGGACCATTGACATTTGACTTACCCCCTCCTAAATATATTGGATTTCTCGAAAAAAAAACTTAAAAAAAAAATCTTTAAAAATGTTGACCCGTTTCATATTCGCTAATTCTGCGACAATATAGATTTTCATCAGAAGATGAAATGTCTGTTTACAATATGTTAATATTGTCGGATACTTCAATGTCTAGTATAATAGGCGTATTTGTAAACAGGCTTTATTGCGCTTATTAGCAGATGACAATTTCTGTTTAAATTGTGCTAATGTCGCGTTAGTATTACCGGACAGTACATTGTCGTCAGGATTAGTGGATGTGTAAACGGGCCATTTAACATCAAAAATGCTTTTGCTTCGCGTTGCTTATACAAAGCGGAACTTTCATCATGGAACGCTTTGAGGAAGCAGAAATGCTCGCGCTTTACTCTTCTCTTTCGATTTTGTTCCGATTGCGCTCTCTTCACGCTCTTCACCGAATCGCGCATGCGCTGTTTGAAGTGGTTCTCGATAGGCGCCAAACAGTGCACTGCCTGCGAGGAACGCTTTGACTACTTATACATCGCCGATTGCAGTTAGAGCAGATGATCCACACATACAAAATAATGCGTGTATGATGCATGACAAAACGTTCTCGGCTGAAAGTTCCGTGTTGATACAACATGTGGTGTCTATGGGTAGGTTCGGTATCGTAGAGAAAAATATAACGCGTCCCCATCGCAGCATTTGGTTGCCTAACATCACATGCCGCCTATAACAATCATGCTTATTTCCGTTTATGTATCCAATAGTCAAATTTGCATGAAACATCTTTCGAATGCACATAATTTAAATACATGCTTGGATTAGAAAGACAAGAAATCTATCTAGAGTTAAACGTTGGGGATAAAATTGCAACATGTGCAGTGCACAGGTTGCACATGCGGACGCGACGCCTCTGAGCTAATATAATGGACCGTTTTCCCTAAAAAAATTACGTTCGAAAAAAGATAGGGTTTTGAGATATTTGAGTTTTTGTGACAAAAATGATATTTTTAAAGGCAAAAAAAAAATTTTTTTTACTGTGCACATTTTCTTAAGAATCACCATTTAGTTGTCTAACTTGGCTGAAAAAATCATAACAATCGAACATTGAACCATTTTCACATACACCCTTTTGAAAAGTTAGTCGTGACTCAATATGAAGATTTGATATCGAAAAATGACGATTTAGATGAAATTGAAAACTGTGCAGAGTTTCAAATATTTTCGAAATGGTCGCTCAGGATCGACTGACATGCCCCCGTGGAATGCCTCAGGAGTTTTATTTTTAAGGATTTGTGGGTTCATTTCTGACCTGGTGCTCCATCATTTGTGAATTTTCTTTGTACTGTATAATGTCATCTGCGTATTATTTATACATAGCAATATAGAATACATTATGAACAGACCCCCTACTATCTTTTTAAATTTCTATCAATTTGAATTTTTGGTTCACAATCAGTTCGTCACCCTCCCCAACTAAAAGAGTGTCTTTGAACGTTTTGGAATTAACATCTATATTTTATTTGCGGTATGCAAATCCCATCTTATCTAACAAAACAAAATGCATGCTTGCATATATATAATGGATATAACATAATTAAGGGTCTACATTTAAACAGAGACTTATGTATTTTACCGCAAGGACACTTTAAATAATCATTACATTGGAGGCTTCCGGTTGTCTTACCGGGCAAATGCACATAATATTCAGTTGTTATGAACATTGTGAATAATATCAGAAGATTTTATGCAAAATGTTGAATAAAAAAATTCTTGTGATATTGAGATATCGGACCAAGCGCAAACTATGGGTAGGCGGTTAAGTATTTTATTCAGCTATTCCACCACCCGACAAGGGCTGAAAAGTGCTATTTATAAAACCGAAACCATTCATGTGCCATTTCTAAAAAAATCCAAAGAAAAGGATTCAAACACTAGTATTCTTAGTGAACGCCAAGCGTGTTACCACTAGTACACTGAACCAAATCACCCGCCAATTAATGAATGAAAAATCATTCAGCGATCTGTAATGTCGATACTTACTCATATTGAATGATATATCCATTTGGATGATTTACTGCTCGAATCTGATATACAATCATTAAGGCGTTTAATGCAAATATGACAAATAATAGCTTACTTTGCATTCAAACTCTCTCTATAGCTAATTTCAGTCGTGGACAGTATGATAATTCGTTGCATCCTCATTATACGAAAATCATCCATTTGAGAATTCAGATTCTTGAAACGCAAAAGGCTGGGTAATTTTAGAAGAAGCTTTCGCAAGTTGGTAAGTTTTTTTCTTACATAATATTTAAGAAAACGCCATCAAAAAACATCAAATGATTGGTTGTTTCTTTTTAAATTGTGCCGATATTATTGAAGATCATCTACAACTAAATATTTACAGGCAAACATTTTCCATTGCAGATAACCGTTGCAAAAATGCTTGCTCGCATCATTGGGTCACCAACGTAAATTTTCTGTTGGATTTCTTTTCCGGCGGTTCACAATTGCGGTTCGGCGTATAATGTATAATACCAACCTGCTTGTTGTCGATTTAGATTAGATCTGTGCGTTTATTTATTTTGCAATGAGGCTATGACTAGTGAAACAAAGTACCAGGGAAACTAAATGTTATTTTCTATTCCTAGATAATACCATCAACAACGATCTTCCCATGAAATGGCCCTACAAAAGGCTGGCGAAGTTTCTGGCAATCAATGGAAGTGGCCCGACCATTGCAAACCACGGTTGTATGGATTCCATTTCAAAATATCGCTCACTGGGAGAGCTAAAAGGAATGGTGGTTTTAGTATGTATTTTTCTATTAGCAGTGGTGTCTTTTAGCCCCAGGCACTTTGTTCTTTAAATAGTGTTATTCCAAAGTTCCGAGTTCCGAGCTCCAGAATGTTTTATTTTATAAAACGTCCTGATAATAATACAAACCTTCGATATTCTAAGGCACAAAAATAAAGTTTATATACATAAACATGAGATTTGATAGTTTTGTTTTTCTTGATTTTTTGATTGAAAACACTCATTAGCTATACTAACTTCCTCATTTTAATCGATTTGAATTAGTCTAATGGATGGTAACTGTTTAATTTTTAGGATGAAATTCAGCCACTTATTCATTTGTTTTAATTATCATCTGAATGATTATACATTTTTTGTGGATGACAATCACATAACTTTTTTCGATTTGGTATATGATTAGCTGAATGGTAGTTTTCTAGAAATCGTCTGATTTTAGTTATGGGGCTTGGATGAGGCAAAAATCATTCTATAACTGGCGGAACTATTCGTTCAGTGTAGACCTCGGCAAAATTTTTGCCCGAGATTCCAACAGCCGAGATCTCGGTAATATTTTAATAATTCCTTTATTCCGGTAATTCCTTTACCGAAATTTCGTCAATATTTTGCCGAAATTCGGCATAGTTGAAATCTCGGTAACAATTATCAATGAAAAAAAATAAAATAAAAAAAAATAAAAAATTTACCAAAATTCATCGAAATAACGAAATTATTACCAATATCTCGGTTGTTGGATTCTCGGCTATCGGTAAACTTAGAATTTTAGGCGTGTAGGCCAGCCCCTCTACTCAAGAAGAGAAACCATTTGACCAACATGAACATATGAACAGCATACTGTGTGTAAACTAGAAATACTAGAATAAGAGATCGGCGAAGACGCCATCTTGTTTCCAATTAAACCGTCATAAGCGGTTCCATTTCAACTTGTTTACTTTTTGCATCCATAAGAAGCAAGCAAAAAGTTCAAGTGCTGCCAGTATCATTGTCACAATTTCATGCATTTTCATACGTTGCCATTTCGACAGTTTTTCACTCCGCCGGTCTCTGGTTATAGGGTAGCTAGTGTAAACTGATGGTCACTTCCATGGTCAAACCCTTGTGTTTAAACTTGGGCGCACACTCGTGTTCAAACTGGGTGCGATTTTGGTTCAGTTTACGATGAACTCGGTTTGGATCTAGTATGCATGTTTGAGTGCGAACTTGCACACGGGAAAACTGCACTTGTTGAAGGTCACTCCTGACAGAATCCAAGTTTCAAAGTGCTCGCGTTTTCGGGGGCACCAGGGTGGACAGATTATATTTTGATAAATCGGTAGCTTGACTGTAGAAAAATCGGTAGTTAGCGGTAGGCCGGAAAAGTTTAAAATCATTAAATAAAATAATAATTTCACATGGTGTACTAGCCTCATGTTGAAAAATCTTATGCAACGTTTTTCAAAGTAAGTAAATGAACGAACATCTTATAATTAAGTAGTTGGGAGCCATAGTTTATTGTTTATAAGTAATTTCACTATCTGGATTAAAATTAGTTGCGATTAGGTTCAGATTGATATCAAATATTCTTTTCCAATTTGAATCTTTAGCTATAAAATAAGGAAATTTGAAGAATTCCCAGCAATGTTATTTTTACATTTTAAATCTAGTTTCATATAAATAATTATTATCTATGTTGCTGTTCTGAAGAATTCCACACTTGTAAAGCTGATTGGCCTGAAGAAATTATGACATATTCATACAATAATGTATTTGTAATTTGTAGAACATTTGAATCTTGCGATTTTCGAATTTAATTGAAGTTCGAACCCGCACAAAAAAGAACTTATCGATTGACAGCTTCAAATATTCGAAACTTAGAATGTATAAAGATGAATCTAGAATAGCCTCTTGTGAAAGTGTATGTTTATGTTACCGTTTCCGAATCAATATGGCCTGACAATCTGAATGATTGCTGATAAATCCAAAGTTATTAATTGACTTCAGACCGTGCCATTTTTCAAAGCTAGCCACATATCATGGTCAACTTCATAGCCTTGTACCATAACGACGACAGGAGACCTCCATAAAGGTGATCTAAAATATTTAGACTGAAATAGCCCTTTTCTAAATGAATATTTTAAGAAATATATTGTTCACAAAAGGTGTAATTGAAACCACCGTAGAAATAATCAGAAAAATAGTTGTATCATCACATAATCTCTATATTCTTAACAATCTAAAAGCAGTTACAGTCAAAGCTCCATGAGACGATATTAAAGGGACCATCGGCTCATGGAAATATCGAGATGTGGAATAGAGAATTCTTGGAAAGCTATTTAAAGGGACCATCACAGTAATCCAGAAAATATTTCTTAATATGGCATAATTTGCTTCCATGAGTTGATATCGAGTTATAGAACATCGACTCATAGAGGTTTGACTGAATCAATAAAAAGATTTTGAGAAAAACTAATGAATTGGAAAAAATAGTAGACAATAAACTTCCCAAGTCCCAATTAATTTTTAATTCATAAAAGTTAGTAAAAAAATCGTAAAAAATGCCTATGACATAGCTGTCAAATATTGAACAAAACTGTTTTACTTTGAAATATAAGTAATAAATGCGGATGATCGTTAAATTATATTTATCAAAGTAGCAGTAATATCAAAAGTGGCAGGAATGATAATTATTGAATACTCTGATCCTGTCCTTAATCTATTTATGTGGTCTGAAATACGAATTCGATGCAAAATGTCATAATAGAGAAGACCAAATTAAGATGCAGTCGCCTCTCCACATCTTGATTCAATATCAAATCATTCCTGCCAGGAACCATGGAGATAGTGAGAGATCGAGGGTTGGAAGGACAATTAAGATGAGTACTAGATCCCAAAAACCTCGTTGCTATGAAAAACGACAACAAAACAAAAGTCGTGTCCTGTTGTTGATGTGTTTGTTATTGTCAAAAGATGGTCTAAAAATTTGGACATATTGACATAAGGAGAGTGAAACTTGAATAAAATATGATCAGAACAGATCGAGATAGAGAGATATCTGGAAAGGGAGATTATTAAGATGTTGAAAGCTCAAATATATGTAGATTGAAGGTACTGAGGAAACCATCGATATAGGGAGAGATATCGAGATGTAGAGAGTCGACTGTATTGAATATTCAACCAATTTATGATTGAACTATTCTGATAGTAGTTTGTCTGAGAATTACCTGAAATTTTTCAAATCGTTTATAAGAAAGATTACTACGTTGACTGTGCTTTTATTTGGCGGGTTGAAAATCGGTAGCTCTCGGTAGGAATTTTGAAAAATCTGTGGTTTTTTATCTCTCGTCTGTGAATCGGTAGGTGAGTCAAAAATCTAAAAAAAATCTAGGACTACCGAGAAATCGGTAGGACTGGCCACCCTGGGGGGCACACCACTCGATACGGAAGCAATGCACAACTGTCATTTTTATGTTTTCACGCATGCTGCGACGCAGCAAAGCTGAATCAACAAAAGTGACAGTTGTTCGCCGCCTCCGTATCGAGTGGTGTGTCCCCAAAAACGCGAGCACTTTGAAACTTGGATTCTGTCAGGAGTGACCTTAAACGCGGTTCATGTTTTGGTGAAGACTGAATTGGGTGAATTTTGCTCGAACTACACTTCAGTAAAATGCTAATAACTTTGCCGGGTCAACTCCAATCTTTTCGCGGTTTTCAGCATAACATTATGTATTCAATTTTGCAAGAGCTGAATGGGTATCATAGTTCATCAACGTAAATTGTTCATACTAACTTTATATCAATGTTTTTCGATGTTCCCCTACATATTTTTACACATAAACTTCCAACAAGTTTAGCACCGCCCAAACGTTGACCGATTTGGATGAAATTTTGTTCAGAGCATCAGAACATTAAATGGAATGGAGTAAGAGGGCGGCTTATCAAAAAATTTGAAATAAGTTTTTTTTCCATACTAATGTGAGCCACCCTACTATTGAGCCTGTGTCTGTCAGACCGCAACGTGCTTTCGTGCTGTGCGGTTCTTTTCTCTCTTTGGTGAAGGAAGTTTTTAATACTACCCGTAGCTATTTTAATTTGAACTGTGCTTCTCAGCGCTATTTGTACCTACTGATCCCGTTACGATCTTTGCTTGGACCCGTGCCTCCGTTTAACATTGGACCCGTTCGCGGAAGTAAAATTCCGACAAGCGGTGGTAATCCTGCAAGGACACCGTTCTGAAAAAAAAAACCTCTTAGAAGGTCACGTTTCCACGCTCAGCAATGAGCATTAATAAAAACAAGAGGAATGACAAGAGGGTGATTCTCTGAATTCTCCACTTCCTTCTGAGAAACAAGGTTTCAAGACCGGAAAAAATAGAAGGAAGCTGGCGACTTCAGATATTCCTTCTAACTCTAACATTGAAAATAGTTCTTCTTCTATCGAACTGAGCAATCAGACATCAGTTCGATTTGATTAATGACGATATCCATGCGAAAAAGCAAAGGATTCCGCCAATTGTGGTATCAGTTGCCGAGTTTTCCGACTTTAGGAATGAGATTTTGAGTAACCTTCAGGGGATCAAGGTTTCATTTCAGATTGCCAGGAAGGGTGACTGATCCGTTTTGCCAGGATCCTTTGACGATCGCAAACGTCTTCTTCAGGATTTAGGGTAAACGCACCCTTAGTGGAGTTAGTACCAATAGTGGCTGTATTGGAATTCAGCACGTTCTGTATAACATTGTAACCGTAATATCACAACGTGTTATAATCAACATAGTTGCTTAGGGTTATGCTAAGTGCGTCAGATTAAAATCTATTGAATTCACAATGATATACATAGTAAGTTTGAATGTTCTTAAACATGTATAAATAATAGTAATATGGTATTATTAGTCGAAAAACATCTTATTCTACCAATTTCAAACAATATATACATATTTCGTTTTTAATCGAATTTTTCCGCTGTGCCATTATGGGCACATGTAAACGCATTGCATCCCTTAGTGGAGGTATTAGTGTTTATTTCCCTATTCATATTCTTAGACGGTAAAAATTTAAAAATGTATATTTAAAGAATTGTGAATAAGAAGATCGATATATTCCAAACGTACTATTATTATATAATTTTCTGCCCTCAAGAAAATAACGAGATACAACTTGCATTCAGAGATGATTATTTTAATAACGATATATTGACGTTATTGTTTTCGAGTTATAATAAACTTTAGATTTCCTATTGTTTCATAGGGATTTTTGTTCTTAGGGTAGAGGATTGTAGTGTATCGACAACTATATTCCAATATGAAAAGGTCGATAAAATGTAGAGTCACCTGTAAGAGTGACCGTTCGGAATTGAGAGACAGCTTAAGAGATGTTATGTAACGAGAAAGACAAATACAGGCAGTTGTGTGTTGACTGTTAACCGACACAGTTGTGTTGTTTTTAAAATGCCATCCCAAATATCTAATAGAAATTGGCAACACTTGCCGCACTATAATAACACCTATTTTTGTGTAATCTTATAATTCATTCGCGAGACATCTTTGTTAAATCGTAAACCTAAATTAAAGTTTCTGAAAAAGTAATCGTTGTTTTCATTATTTTTCACGTCCGAACCTTCCTTTAAGAGGTTATGGACCCCGTTTCGCGTTCGCGTTGTGCTGTGGAAAAGTAAAAATCGTGCCGTGAGCTTGTTTAATCGCGTTTTTCCGGGAAATCAGTGAGTTCGTCGGAGTGGCGTGGCATTTACATTCGTCTTTGGAGTGTGAAAAAGCAAATGGCCGCCGACATGAACCTCGCATTGGAAAAGCTGAACGACTTTAATTACGAAATATGGAGATTTCGCATCGATCTGCTGCTGATTCGTGACGGATTGAAGAAAGTCGTCGATGAACCGAAGCCAGCCGAACCTGACGCAGCCTGGATTACCCAGGACGGTAAAGCGCACGCGTTGATCGGTTTGTCCATCGAAGATAATCAGACCTGTCAGATGTGATAAAGGCAACATTAGCTCATGAGATGTGGGTGTCCCTGAAGAGACATCACTCCCGATCGACGTTGGCTACGAAGATTCATGTTCTGAAAAGGCTCATCCGGAAGCAGCTTCCGGAGGATGGGAACATGGCTGATCACCTAGCAGATATTACGCAGCTGCATAATCGCATGGCCAGCATGGGCGATCCGTTGAAGGATTATTGGTTAGTGGCGATCATTTTGTCCAGTTTAAATGACTCCTATGATAGCTTAATCACGGCGTTGGAGAGCCGCCCGGAGGCGGACTTTACATTGGACTATGTTAAAGGAAAGTTGATGGATGAGTGGCGGAAGCGCATGGACAAAAATTGTGACAGAGGTGGTGTTGAAAAGGCACTAAAGATTTCTAACAAAGAACAGGAGAAGAAACCGAAAGTGAAAGTGTGCCACTACTGTGGCAAAGCCGGCCACATACGAAGGGATTGCCGGAAGCTTGAACAGGACCGGAAAGCAAAGATAAAAGTGGGACTGACGGAAAGAAAATGAGTGCTAATCAAAGGGGAACCTGGCGGTTAGGAGCGATGAAGAAAATGAAGTGTGTCTTGCTGCTGGGTTGGCGGCTGATGGTTCGAAAAGTGTGGTATGGTTCCTTGATTCAGGGGCCACGTCACATATGACCAGTGATGCTTCGCTTCTGGAGCACATCGACCCCACATCGATGAATATTAGATTGGCAGACGGGAGCAAAATTGTAGCTGCTGGTGTCGGATCTAGCAAATTCCGTACTTTTAATAGGAGCGGAAAAGCTTTGACTGTGAGCATTGAACAAATATTTTACGTTCCGACGCTTACGGGCAATTTGCTGTCAGTGAGCAAGATTACGGATGAAGGATGCAATGTAAACTTTGATAGTTCGGGCTGCACAATAAGCAAGAGTGGCGTACCGGTGTTGTCAGGCGAACGGGTGGGAAACTTGTACCAGTTGCAACCGTTCTATCAAAAGGCGTTATTGGCTACAAGGCATCACAATGAAAACTGTATCCATACATGGCACCGTCGACTGGGTCACCGTGACGAGCAAGCAGTGAAGAAAATGTTTAGAAATGAGCTTGGTAATGGATTGAAACTCCAGGAGTGTGGAATTAGACCTGTTTGTGGGGTGTGCTGCGAGGGCAAGTTATCTCGTACACCATTCACCAAGTCAAAATCGGAATCCAGCGCTGTGGGAGATCTCGTTCACACGGACCTGTGTTTTTTTTGTTTTTTCTTGAGCAAGGGTAAACGGAAATCTGCAACCAGACACCTGAGGAGGTACTCAGGTAATGTGGGGATGGGTATGTCATGTAACTCTTACCCGACCCACTAAAACCAAAACCCTTTCGCCAGTCCGTACCCCCGGCCCGCAATTAAGCAATACATCAGGGGGGGACTATTGAGAACGCTCACGCCTATGCTAACGCACTTGACGTCAATACACACAACATCGACTTCAAGGGTGGCTACCTCACCACCCGTCGATCGCAAGCTATGATAGTAACCTAGCGGTCCGTATCATAATCTCACGTTGGAGACGAGCACCCCGACAACAACCACCGCGCGCTAACCGCAATGACCTCTATATCTACATACTGAGGTCCCGCAGCCCACCCGCGACATGTTGGTTGTCGGGTGAGCAAAGAGTTCACTGCATCACAGGTGCCCCTACTGCACTCGTTGGTTTTGTTCAAGACGCCACCACCGCTGCAGTTTCGACATAATCTGTTGAGATGCTGTGTTCACCGCATTCCATATAGCTTCTTCCCGGCACATCCTCTCGACGAGGTTGTCCGGGGTTGTATCCATACCACTAATAAGCAGCATGGTATTGCGTTCTACCTCGAATCGCGGGCATGCGAACATCACATGCTCTGCCGATTCTACCTCACCTACACATTCAGGACACTCCGCAGAATCTGCGAAGCCAAACCTGTGTAGGAATTTCTTAAAGCAGCCATGTTCAGACAACACCTGTGTTAGGTGGAAGTTGACTTGACCATGCTTCCTATCAACCCAGTTGGACACATCTGAATCAGTCTGTGGGTCCAACGACCTTTGACTGCGGTGTCCCATGCTCTTTGCCATTTGAGAAACGAAGCTGCTCTCTTGACACGGCGCACTTGCACCGAGTCCCTTTCGTTGTAGCACTCCACATCCTCCTCTAGGAGTGTGTCGATCGGCATCATTCCAGCTATAACGCACACCGCCTCATATGATATGGTGCGATATGCGCTCGCGACACGTAAGCACATCAGTCGGTGTACTCTGATCAATTTCTTTACATTGTACTCGGCTTTTAGTGCTACGGCCCATGCCGGCACGCCATAACGGAGTTAACTGTGCAGGTCCCTACTCTTATCCTCGCCTGTTGCAGCCCATGACGGTTATGCACTACCACGACTTCTGTCTTGTGATGTGCAAGGGACAACCGCCTCGAGTTGAGCCATTCCTCCACTCTGCCAATCGCGTATGAAGCCTTCAGTTCGACTTCGTCGAGAGTGTCACCTGCTACTTCTAGCATTACGTCATCCGCGAAGCCTTCTATCTTCACTCCGGCCGGAAGACTTAGGCGTAATACTCCATCGTACATAATATTCCACAGAACCGGTCCGAGGATCGATCCCTGTGGAACACCCGCGGACACTACGATCGACTTTTGACCGGCATCAGTGACGTATAACAGCACCCTATTCTGAAAATAGCTTTTCAGTATCCTGCACAGGTAATCCGGAACTCTCAATCGGTGCAGGGAGTCAGCAATTGCTGCCCAGCTAGCATTGTTGAACGCGTTTTTTACATCGAGTGTAATCAAAGCGCAGTACCTAATACCTCTTCTGTTTAGACCTCTCGCTATCTTGGCCGTATCCGTTACCGCTAGAATTGCTTCGATGGTAGAACGGCCCTTACGGAAGCCATACTGGTTGCTAGATAAGCCACCAGCACACTCTGTATAGGCCGACAATCTATTCAGAATGACCTCTCTCAGCAGCTTTCCAGCTGTGTCGAGTAGGCAAATTGGTCTGTATGCCGAAGGATCCCCCGGCTGTTTGCCAGGCTTCGGTAATAGCACCAATTTCTGCCGTTTCCATCGATCTGGGAAGTTTCCTTCGTCCATGCATCTCTGGAAGCAGCTCCTGAACATATCTGGATTGGCAAGAATGGCGTGTTTATGGGCCAGGTTTGGAATACCATCCGGGCCTGGCGCCTTATTGAGCTTAAGTTTTCTTGCTGCTACGATAAGCTCTTCGTTAGTCACTAACGGTACCACGTCAACTGACTCGTACGGAGTAGCGGGCCAGTTCGATGATTCATGCCGAATCATGACCTGTGTGGTACGATGGAAGTAAGTACGCCGCGAGGTAGCCGGTACTTTATGACTATGTTAGATGACTACAGTCGGTACTGTGTGGTGTACCTTTTGCGAGAAAAGTCAGAGTGTGCTACGAAGATTGCTGAATACACGGCGATGATGAGGAACCAGTTCGGCTATGCGCCAAAAGTGATACGCTGCGATGGAGGAGCAGAATATTCCGGGAAACAACTGAAGCAGTTTTTGGTTGACAGCGGAATAACTCTGCAGCAAACAAGAGTGTTAAAGTTAATAACATGACAGCTTTCAGTATGCAATCTACGAAATACTCCGTTACTAACGCAACGCAACGCAACGCAACGCAGCGGAATAACTCTGCAGCAAACCGCGCCATACAGCAGAATGGGAAGGCAGAGAGGAAGAATCGTTCTCTTGGCGAAATGCTGCGCTGCCTTCTGGCGGAGTCCGGCTTAGACAAACGATTCTGGGGAGAAGCGGTTTCAACCGCAAACTATCTGTTGAATGTAACACCGTCATCAGTTGTGGAGGGCACGCCTTATCACCGGTGGTGCGGCAAGCAACCGGATTATTCTAGAATTCGCTATCGGTAGCAAAGCGTATGTGCACATTCCCGATGAAAAGCAAAGAAATTTGGATGTCAAGGCTAGAAAACTTGTGTTCATCGGATACGCTGAAGGCAGAAAGGTGTGGCGTTTCTTGGACACAAAAACGAATAGTGTCACAATAAGTAGGGATACTAAATTTGTTGAGTTGAAAGAAGACGAAAAAGACACGTTTAGTAGTACCCCAATTGGTGAGTCCTCTGCTCGTGAAATGCTAGTACCGGTGATATCGCCGGTTGATTCCGATTGTGAAGGTGACAACCGGAGGGAAGAACTTGGGGAGTCAGATTCGGAAGACAGTTCCCCGTACGATAGTGCTACTGAACATGAACCTGTGAGTGAAGATGTTGTTGGGAATCCAGATTTCGAGGGTTTCCCTGAAGATGACATCTTACGTCGATCGAAAAGAATCAACAAAGGAGTTCGACCAAGAAGGTTGCTGGAGGAGATTTTCATCGTTCAACGTGAAAATGAAGAACCGAGAAACTTGAAAGAGGCTTTAACCGGTTCGAACAAAAACCAGTGGGTCGCAGCAATGAAAGAGGAATTACAATCGCATGTGGTGAATGGAACATGGCAACTGACGGAACTGCCGGTTGGCCGTAAAGCGATTGGTTCAAAATGGATCTATAGGATCAAACGGAACGCAAGTGGTGAAGTGATAAAATTCAAGTCTCGTCTTGTCGCACAAAGGTACTGCAGCAGTATGGTGATGATTATGACGAAGTCTTCGCCCCTGTTACCAAACAGGCAACACTTCGTACTTTTCTGGCGGTGGCATCTTGGATGAAGATGACCTTGCGACATCTGGATGTGAAGACCGCTTATCTGTATGGCCATCTCTCGGAGGAGCTTATACATGAAACAGCCACCAGGATTCGCTGAGAAAGGAAAGAAAAGCTCGTATGTCGATTGCGTCGTAGCATATATGGCCTAAAACAATCGGCCAGATGCTGGAACAAACGTCTACACAGCGTTCTCTTGGAGTTAGGCTTCGTGCAAAGCAAAACGGATGCTTGTGCACAAAGCTTGTCAGAGGATACCGAGTATGCCTACTTGTGTATGTAGATGATATTCTACTCGGCTGCATGAATCCATCGCTGTTGGATGAAGTGAGTAGTTCTCTCAAGGAGCAATTTGACATCACCGATCTGGGGGAACCTAGTTACTTTCTGGAGATTGTGCGTCGATATGGGAAGTACAGCGTTACCCTTGAAGGCTACATTGACAAGATTGCAACGCGTTTCGGATTGCAAGATGCTAAGTAGACTGGCCCAGGAAACAAAAAGTTGTCTAATTCCACGGGGCACCCCCCAGAATTGTGTCTTTGGGTGAGAAAATCAATCTCTGAAAATTTCAGCTCAATCGCTTGTTGCATAAGCTGGCGCATTTGATTTGAAGTTTGTATGGGGATTTCAGCCAAAATGTATAGGAAAATACACCTCCGTCACTCATTCGCTCTGGAAATTGGTTCTGATTGCTCGATTGACCTCAGAATTGCAAAAACGGCAGTTGGTATGCAACAGAACAATTTCACAGAACATTGTATGATGATTAAATGAACTTTTATATGGGATTCGGCTGATGCGATTCGATCAAAAAACCCAAAAATACACAAATCAGCTCCTAATAATTCAGCCGAAAATTAGTTAAAAGTTTATTTAATAATCATGCAATGTTCTGTGAAATTGTTCTGTAGCATACCAACTGACGTTTTTGCAATTCTGGGGTCAATCGAGCAATCAGAACCAATTTCCAGATCGAATGAGTAACGGAGGTGTATTTTCCTATACATTTTGGCTGAAATCCCCATACAAACTTCAAATCAAATGCGCCAGCTTATGCAACAAGCGAATGAGCTGAAATTTTCAGAGATTGATTTTCTCACCCAAAGACACAATTCTGGGGGGTGCCCCGTGGAATTCGACAACATTTTTTTCTCCCCATAGTAATCTGGGCCAGTCTAATGCTAAGTCTTCCAAAAGTCCAATGGATACCGGTTTCGTCACAACGAAGGATTCCAGCGTTCCGTTCGACGACAATACCACATATCGCAGTCTTGTCGGCGCATTATTATATGTAACTGTATGTGCTGTGAGTGCGTCGATATTGGGACGAAAAGTGTGTTCACCTACGGAAACTGATTGGACAGCCGCGAAGAGAGTGCTTCGATATCTTAAGTGTACCAAGGGTGCACGACTGGAATATAGTAATGATACAGGACTCGTTGGGTACTCCGACGCTGATCTGGGCGGGAACCAAACACTCGACGCTCGAACACAGGTTTCGTGTTCCTCTACGCTGGTGGTGCGGTTGCATGGGGGAGCCATTTGCAGCATTGTGTGACCCTTTCCTCCATGGAATCCGAGTACGTGGCACTCGGTGAAGCAAGTCAGGAAGCAGTTTGGCTGCGAAGAATCCTGGAAGATTTGGGTGAGAAGCAGAACAGTGCGACGTGCATTCTGGAAGACAATCAGAGTTGTATACAGTTCGTCGATTCTGATCGTATTACTCGGCGGTCCAAGCATATACGAAAGAGTGTTACGTTAAAGAGTTGTGTGCGCAGAAACAGCTAGAACTTTTGTATTGTCCGACTGAAGACATGGTGGCGGACATTCTTACGAAGCCGCTGGGTGCAACGAAGATTCAAAAACTCTCCAAACTGATGGGACTTTCGCAATAACGTTTCGTGGCAGTGGTGGCAACTGTTGAGGAGGAGTAATAGAAATTGGCAACACTTGCCGTACTATAATAATACCTATTTTTGTGTATTAGCTATGAGCGTGTTTTTTTTTTTTCAATCTTATAATTCATTCGCGAGACATCTTTGTTAAATCGTAAACCTAAATTAAAGTTTCTGAAAAAGTAATCGTTGTTTTCATTATTTTTCACGTCCGAACCTTCCTTTAAGAATATCACGGTTACAACAGAAAGATCTCCCCAGTGATGATAAATCACTGGATGAGATTAAAATTGAAATTTCTCAATTACTTGGATGTAGAGCCAGCCAAGGGCTGAAAACCTCTTAAGGTGATTATACAATCAAACCAAGTGGTGAATTTCAAATTCACCACACGGTTTTCTACTCCTATTATCAAAAGTTCAAATCTAACGTAATAATTTTCATTCAATGCTGAAAATAAAGTCGATTGTTTAGCATAAGTGAGCAAACGATCTACGGATGTTTCATCCCCATGGGCGTTGTGAGTCTCTCAATTCGTGCTCTTGAAAAATCACTAGAAAAAGTACGTGGTTTCCAAGATGGCCGATTTGTGGCTCTGTTGTATAACCACCTTAAATAAAGACGATAATAATAATAATAATTACTTGGATTTTCACCAGTCCAAGTAATTAAGGTGAAAAAGAAATCTCACTCTGGTACTTCCCAGAGGGGAATTTCTCAAAAATTTTATTTAGTTCACTCTTCTGGTGAAAAATCTCCATTTCACTACGGTGTTGAACAAACCTGTCTGTGATCTTCTGTAGTTCTGGAGGGTTTTACAGAGCCTTTTTCGAAGAACAGCAAGTAGAGCACATTTTCCTCAGGACCAAGTATCTGGCGTGAAAAAATTTTCGTCTCTTCAGCTCGGTAAGATCAAACAAGGATAATCCCGAAAGAATAATACGCACTGGTTGCTTATTCGACGGAGTATGCGTGAAGAATTCGATGTTGGCGCCACGCAGCGCCGTGATGGAAGCGATGAGATTGCCCTCCTCGGTGATGATAAGCTGAGTCCCTGTTTTTTACACCTTTCGTGTGGTACCCAGACTGTGAAATGTTGGCCAAATTTTGTTTGATTCCGAAATTTATAGGATTTTGGAAATAGGAAAAAAATTATGGAAATAGGGTTTCTTACCCCATTCCCGGCCTAACATGCATACGACTGCATTACTTAATTGATATTTATGACAGGAAGCATTTTTTCCTTAATTTTGTGGGCCGTGCAATACTGCAATGGGGTTCACTTCTGCTTAAAAATAGCTTTTCTTGGTAAACATCGTTTGAAAAGGCTTTTATTTGATTTAAATTAACGAGGTCCAGCACTAATTTCAGTCATAGCGATTTCAAATCCGGCCCACTTCCAAACTAGTTCCTGGCCTAAGCAAAATTTCGCTCAATCTCTCAGCATCTTACTCTCATTCTCTCTCGAGACGGTAGAAAATGCGACGTAAACAAAAATATGCACGTTCAACGTCGACATGATGCCAGATGTTATTGTTTATAATAATTTTTATTTGGTTGAAAAGATATATTCGCTCATTCAAATTACTTCCAAACGCTTAAAAACTATATTTTTTCACTTTTTGAAATCGAGAGAATTATAAATAACATGATAGCGTCAACGTATTAGATAGTTTTCCTATGAACGATGAAGGATTTTTTTCATACTAAAAAAAATCCTGGCCTTTTGGCAGCACGGTGCGGCTAGAAGTTCTTATGCCGAGGTGAATTTTTGTTTGGTTTGAAGATACATTTTTAAATGTACTCTAATATGTTTATATTAGTTCTAGTGAAACGAACAACTAGAAAAGATGAAAGTGCGTGAGTTTAGAATTATTGTGTGGTGATTAACAGCTTCAACCAATGATTGTATCGAGTACTGTGACGATTTCCAGGTAGGTGTTTATATGAAAATACTGTTTTGTAAAAGTGGAAAGATTCACTCCGGCTCAGTGGTGCAGCAACGGAGAGCGAATGTTCGAAATCTACATTTTTGTTTTCTATAATTGGACCAATTAGGAGTGAAATAAATGGTTAAACAATATTGAGTATTGTGCGAAATAAATGGGAGACTTTTTTAAAATTATCAATCATAAGCCTACGGCTTCCAAAAAGTATAAATCTTTAGTTTTCTGTGCAGTGAGCCGGGAATCGGGTCCATAGGCCCAAGTAGTGATTTACCCTAGGAGGTGAACGTTTTTTTTTCTTTTGTTGACTACGTTTTGAGTTGCTGTTGTTGTACGGCACTCATTCGGATCCACATCGGATAACATACGTTTTAAGAGAGTATGGATAAGAGTACGTTTTCGATTTTTATAGTAATAAAAAAAGATAAACTAGCAGCACTGCATCAGTTTGACAGGTATTCTGGCCAACTATTATCATGTGTAATTGTAAAAGATTTGAATAAACAACAAGGGAGAAATGGAGTTAGCTAACTTTTTGCTCATTTTGCTAAAAATAATTGGATTTCCGCAACTAGTATTTCATTACCATATATACGTTCAATCAGGTGAACATTATACCATTTCGATAACCTATTGTATAGAGTACTTTGTGGTACAGAACACCAATCCGGTTGGTTTTCCAAGTAGTCACAACCATTACTTGAATAATTTTTGGGACTGTGGGGTAAAAGTACGCAGGAACCGGTGGGGCAAGAGTACGCACACAGACAAACAGACATAACACATTGAACATTTACTCATCAAATTCATCGTCGTTCAAACACTAACGACATCTGTGCATTTCAGTTAGTTGGGAAAATCACGAACCAGATGGCGGTAGTGAGCAAACGTCAAACTCGAGCAAAAAACGATGTGCGCGCCACGAGTGATCGATTGGCCAACTAATGACTATTTGAATTGACCAGTAATTCAATGAACGATGGAAATTTGACGAGTGTTATGTCTGTTTGTCTGTGGTACGCATATGAATCTTCAAGTTATGATGTCAAACCCGTATCTCCGGCCGAAATAAGACTTCTTCCAAAGCGTAAAGATCCACAACTAAGAAAAAAGGGACAGAATTTGAAATTATCACAAGTTTTTAGGATAAGTTGAAGTAATTCGGTGTTAGAAAGGACTTATAGCCTATTCAGATTACGCCATTAATGACATAATAATTGGCGTTTCAGGGTAAATACGCTTTATGATGTCATTATTTACGTAATATTCCATACATTTTGCGCTGTCAAAAGATACCCGCTAAAAAGAGTCATAGAGAATTTATTACGAACAATTATTACGAGAGAGCGTTCGTTCTAACTGGGATGCAGGGAGAAATTCAACAAAACAAAACTGACAAGCGTCACGCTCTCTTTGCCAGAGAGAAAATTCTCTCTGTTTTCATTTCGTTTCGTAATTGACAGTCATGCTCTTTCTGTCGCAGCAGGGTCGAATGCATGTTAGATGGAAATCTTCTGAGCGCTGAAGAATAACTCGGATTGTGATGGTTTTGTGGAAAGCATTTTATATGCTGAAAAATAATGATGATAATTATTTATTCTCCACTTATTCAACATGAATTGTTTAAAAAACAGATGCTCTCTAGAATTAACATGAAGTATTTAACTTAAACCTAGATTTAATAGAACAAATCGAATAAATTTTCAAAGTTCAAGGGCCAATGCGGAAGACAATTTAAAACGTAGGAATGGTTGTAAAACGAATATATTTGATGAATAAACATTATTTCATAAATTGTTTCAATTCTGCTCCTTGAATGGCTTAATATACTTTGGATTTCAACATTTTTCACGTGGGACAACTGTACGATTTGAATGGGATGTATATATAAAGTGGAATAACCTTAAATTAAACATGGATTGGTAATGCATTAATTCATCCAAAATCCAGTTTAAATTATATCACATTCACACGATTCGATTTTGTTAGAAGCTGTATCATTGATTGTCGAGTAGAACGCAATGATTCAGTTTCCATTTTTGAAAAAAAATTAAATTGCTGAGTTGCCCTTCATACATGGAGATACTGGTGGAAATACATTTTAGTTCGATAATATTTCTTGAAAATTGGTCCAATCGTCCTTTTTTTATTTATTTGTGAGAATTCCCAAAAGTATCTAAATTTTTCTATCATATCTCCGTTCGATCATAGTACAGAATCAGAATACTTTTTAAACTTAAAAATAAATTGAAGAATAGTCTGATTCTCCGAAGAACGGCGCACCCAACCAATGAATGTAGCTTCGCTCATTATCCTTAATGAGAGCTTCAAATATTCTTCGAAAATCCCTTTTCATATTTTTTTTTATATTTTTTTTTCGTAGAAACTTTGTTCAGAAAAAAATGTTCGATTGTCGCCACACAAATGCTTGATTTCGCAAATTAAATTTTAAAACTCTTCTTGAATTCAACCCTGTATTAGCGTGCAAATGAGGAAATATGGAAACGTCAAGATATATTATCTTGCTGCAGTCTGAACACCTCGTAATAATTGGATACCCTCTCACTTAACAAAGTCATAAATAGCCCAATCTGAATAGGCTATTATTAGCGAACAAAGCACTGAAGCGAAATAATGAAATTGTATTAGGACTTGTTGTACACCTAAACATAGTACGAAAACACAATTTCATCTAAATGATAATTTCATTTAATCAAAAGAAACATTCATAAATTACGCAACGTTTAGCTGGGAGGGGTTGTGAGATATGTGACGATCCATATAATTTTTAGAGGATTCATACAAATAGTGTAAGATAGGGGGGAGGGGTGATGAAATAGCCAAATTTTACGTTACGTGATTGGTGGACTTTCTTTAAGGAAAATGCCTTTGTATACGCCACGCGAAACCTGATATATATTTTTACCTCTGTAGTTTTTTGTATATATAAAAAAACAATGGTTTTTCGTATGAAAGTGCACATTTTTAGGACCCCCTCCCCCTTTAAGAGTTACGTAATCTTTAAACATTCCCTAATATATGCTCATTAAACATCAATTAAATGTTATTAACTCTTATTTGTAATAATATATACTTAAAGCACATGATTGGATAAATGCGTACTCTTACCCCACCCGATGCGCACTTTTACCCCACCGGTGGGGTAAGAGTGCGTTTTTCACTTGTCTTGCAATAAGGGTTCTACTAAAACGAATCTCAATAATTTCAATATTTTTTTCCACTGGGTAACATAAAGGAAGAGTATATGAATCATCGACACTGATTTGATATGCAGATGCTTGCTTCATAAGGGCCACATGATCGATTGAAAACTAAGTGCGTACTCTTGCCCCACTCTACTCTAATGTGTGTTTCATTCATTCCAAAGTTTCAAATTTGGGACCATCACGAAAAGAGGTCAGGAAGTACGAGCCAATATCCCAGCCGTTTTTCAACGGATTCCGGAGATTTTGGTATGAATCGATCAGTAAACTCTCTAAGATTTTATACAACTTTTGTAAACAATTGATTTAATGCATTTTACTATTGAAAAATCCTATTTCGCCAGCCAATGTTGAAATTGCACTTTACTTAATAGTAAATTGCTTACATTTCGGCTGTTAGCCATCTGGCATAAACATTCATAAAATGTTGATGAACAAAATTGGTATCCACTATCGCACTAGACGTAATTCTACGTTCAATTTGCGGTCGTTTCTTTGATACAACCCTTTACTTTTTCCTGGGGAAGGCTTCGTTTATAGCGCTTAGCTTTATCGATGTTATCATCTGCAGTGGTGTCCATGTTTGTCGAGGTTATCGATCGTGTTAGCGGTTATTCTCGACGAATCGTTGTGTCGGATCGGTTCGGAGCCATATTTTCATGTGATTTGGCCTGTTGGCAATCCGGCAATCCAATTTGGTTTGATAGCTAACACTGCAAAATTTACATATAATGCATAAGGGGCCCGGATTCTGGGGTATGGTTTTCTGGGGAATAGTATAGAACTGTTGTTGCGTGATATTCCTAGATCCTCGTGTACATCCAGGAAAATTTGACGCTGTAGTTGTCTGTTGGTAGTCCTTCAGAAACTAGCATTGCAGTGGTGCTCAGTTAGTTTTGGTGGTTCCACGGATACATACTGTAGGCGACTGGTCATGCAAGTATGACAGGAACATCCGCAAAATGTCCATAATGTTTAGGTACCGTTCATTTCATTTATTTAGTTAACATCTAAACAGATAACACTGAATCAACAATTTGACGCCACAATGCACGGTTCGAGGCCGCATCTCTCCATCCTCGGATACGCCCCACGCTCGCCAAGTCGTTCTGCACCTGGTCTGCCCATCTCGCTCGCTGCGCTCCACGCCGTCTCGTACCTGCCGGATCGGAAGCGAACACCATCTTTGCAGGGTTGCTGTCCGGCATTCTTGCAACATGTCCTGCCCATCGTACCCTTCCGGCTTTAGCTACCTTCTGGATACTGGGTTCGCCGTAGAGTTGGGCGAGCTCATGGTTCATTCTTCGCCGCCACACACCGTCTTCTTGCACACCGCCAAAGATGGTCCTAAGCACCCGTCTCTCGAATACTCCGAGTGCTTGCAAGTCCTCCTCGAGCATTGTCCATGTTTCATGTCCGTAGAGGACAACCGGTCTTATTACGTCTTGTACATGACACATTTGGTGCGGTGGCGAATCTTTTTCGACCGCAGTTTCTTCTGGAGCCCGTAGTAGGCCCGACTTCCACAGATGATGCGCCTTCGTATTTCACGACTAACGTTGTTGTCAGCCGTTAGCAAGGATCCGAGGTAGACGAATTCCTCGACCACCTCGAAGGTATCCCCGTCAAACGTAACACTGCTTCCCAGGCGGGCCCTGTCGCGCTCGGTTCCGCCCACAAGCATGTACTTTGTCTTTGACGCATTCACCACCAGTCCAACTTTTGTTGCTTCACGTTTCAGGCGGGTGTACAGTTCTGCAACCTTTGCAAATGTTCGGCCGACAATGTCCATGTCATCCGCGAAGCAAATAAATTGACTGGATCTGTTGAAAATCGTACCCCGGCTGTTGCACCCGGCTCTCCGCATAACACCTTCTAGCGCAATGTTGAACAACAGGCACGAAAGTCCATCACCTTGTCTTAGTCCCCGGCGCGATTCGAACGAACTGGAGTGTTCGCCCGAAATCTTCACACAGTTTTGCACACCATCCACCGTTGCTTTGATCAGTCTGGTAAGCTTCCCAGGGAAGCTGTTCTCGTCCATAATTTTCCATAGCTCTACGCGGTCTATACTGTCGTATGCCGCCTTGAAATCAACGAACAGATGGTGCGTTGGGACCTGGTATTCACGGCATTTTTGAAGGATTTGCCGTACAGTAAAGATCTGGTCCGTTGTCGAGCGGCCGTCAACGAAGCCGGCTTGATAACTTCCCACAAACTCGTTCACTAATGGTGACAGACGACGGAAGATGATCTGGGATATCACTTTGTAGGCGGCATTAAGGATGGTGATCGCTCGAAAGTTCTCACACTCCAGTTTGTCGCCTTTCTCCGGTAGCTGTTCGGTTTCCCAGATTCTGACTATCAGTTTGTGCAGGCAAGTGGCCAGCTTTTCCGGGCCCATCTTGATGAGCTCAGCTCCGATATCATCCTTACCAGCGGCTTTGTTTGTCTTTAGCTGTTGAATGGCATCCTTAACTTCCCTCAAGGTGGGGGCTGGTTGGCTTCCATCGTCCGCTGAACTGACGTAGTCATCTCCTCCGCTGCCTTGACTTTCACTGCCTGTACTCTCAGCGCCATTCAGATGTTCCTCGTAGTGCTGCTTCCACCTTTCGATCACCACACGTTCGTCCGTCAAGATGCTCCCATCCTTATCCCGGCACATTTCGGCTCGCGGCACGAAGCCTTTGCGGGATGCGTTGAGCTTCTGGTAGAACTTGCGTGTTTCTTGAGAACGGCACAGCTGTTCCATCTCCTCGCACTCCGCTTCTTCCAGGCGGCGTTTCTTCTCCTGAAAAGGCGGGTCTGCTGTCTCCGCTTCCGTCTATAACGTTCCACGTTCTGCCGGGTACCTTGCTGCAGCGCGACCGCCCGCGCTGCGTCCTTCTCCTCCAGAATCTGTCTGCACTCTTCGTCGAACCAATCGTTCTGTCGACTTCGACCCATATACCCGACGTTGTTCTCCGCTGCGTCGTTAATGGCTGCTTTGACTGTATTCCAGCAGTCCTCAAGAGGGGCCCATCGAGCTCACCCTCTTCCGGCAACGCTGTCTCGAGATGCTGCGCGTATGCAGTGGCGACATCAGGTTGCTTCAGTCGCTCTAGGTCGTACCGCGGCGGTCGTCGGTACCGAACATTGTTGATGACGGATAGTTTTGGGCGCAGTTTAACCATCACCAGATAGTGGTCAGAGTCGATGTTAGCGCCACGATATGTCCTGACGTCGATAATGTCGGAGAAGTGCCGTCCATCAATCAGAACGTGGTCGATTTGTGATTCTGTCTGCAATGGTGATCTCCAGGTGTACCGATACGGGAGGCTGTGTTGGAAGTAGGTGCTACGAATGGCCATATTCTTGGAGGCGGCGAAATCAATTAGTCGTAGGCCGTTTTCGTTCGTCAGCCGGTGAGCACTGAACTTTCCAATAGTCGGTCTAAACTCCTCCTCTTGGCCAACCTGAGCGTTCAAATCTCCTATGATGATTTTGACGTCGTGGCTTGGGCAGCTGTCGTACTCACGTTCCAGCTGCGCGTAGAATGCGTCCTTATCATCATCAGTGCTTCCGAAGTGTGGGCTATGGACGTTGATTATGCTGAAGTTGAAGAACCGGCCTTTGATCCTCAACCTGCACATTCTTTCATTGATCGGCCACCACCCGATCACGCGCCTTTGCATATCGCCCATCACTATGAAAGCTGTTCCCAGCTCGTGTGTGTTGCCGCAGCTCTGGTAGATGGTATGATTACCTCTAAACGTTCGCACCATTGATCCCTTCCAACAAACCTCCTGCAGCGCTACGATGCCGAATCCACGGTCCTTGAGCACATCGGCGAGTATGCGTGTGCTCCCGATGAAGTTGAGAGATTTGCAGTTCCACGAACCGAGTTTCCAATCGCTAGTCCCTTTTCGTCGCAGTGGTCTTCGCCGATGGTTCCGGTCCGTACTCTCTTGTTGATTGTTCGTTGCTTAAGATTTTTAAAGGCTGGCTTGCAGGGCCTGACACCAAACCCCCTAAATTTCCGGATGACCATGGTGCACAGTTTCACTTGGAGTCCCTCGCTGGCACTCGGACGATGATCAGCCGTCCCTAACATGGAGAACAGACGCTCAGTAAGATTTGCACCTCCGGAGATGAGCAACCATCCTCCCCCCCTTCCCTGTCAGCATACGACCATAGTTCCCACCGGGGTTGGTTACCCGATCTTCCCTAAGGTTGCTCGTATCCCGGCCAGCACCGCGGGGAGGTAGGGATAGGAGTTGCTGGGTAAGAGGCCAAGGACCGCGAGATGGGGTCTATTTTATTCCTTCAGGTACGCGAAGTACCAATGGTACGCTTTACCCAGCATTTGCCGTGCCGTTTAGGTACCGTAGTTGAGCTTTAAAAAAACGTCGATCACCAGACACAGATTGCTCAGTGAGTCTCACTAGAGGTGGTCGCATTGGGTCCAGACTAGGAGGGTGCTCGAATCTTCCGTGATCCAAACATTTTAACTGCGACCACATGTTTTCGTTTGGATGTTTCCAAAATAATATCGCGCGTCCTTTCTGCATTGCTTGCAAGCCATTTCCACATGTTAGGATACAAGTTAAGTTTCATTTCATTGAATGAACAGACACTTTCAAAGCGTCGTACTGTGCGTATCAATTAGGTACCGTAGTCGACCTTTTAAAAAACGTCGATCACCAGGAACAGATTGCTCTATGAATCTAACTATGTGGTCGCATTGGGTCCAGAATAGGATGATGATGGTTTGTTTTTGAGGGATATTAACTCAGGCGGTCATTCATCCCTATCCAGAATAGGAGGATGCTCGAGGGTTCCTTGTGTCCAAACATTTTAACTGCTACCACATGTTTTCGTTTGAATGTTTTAAAAATAATATCGCGCGTCCTTTCTGCATTTCTTGCATGCCATTTCCCACATGTTAGGTTACCAGTTAAGTTTCATTTCATTAAATCAACAGAGACTTTCGAACCGTCGTACTGTGCGTATCAATTATCCGAAGTCCAATCGCCACACTCATCCAGCTTCTGTTTAGAAAACCCTTCAACTGCCAAGTGTTGAATGTTAAAATTTCTTGTTTTATTTCTTTTATTCTTGTTTCCTCTTTTCACCTTTGTTAACCTTGCGCAATTTCACAAACATTGCTGAATATCGGAATCATTTCTCAACTGTTAGTAAATATGCTATCATAAATGACTATTTTGAAATTTGTAAAATTTATTCATCATTTTAAACATCTAGTAGAGATATATTACAACAGAATAATGTACTACATTTCAAAACAATTTTGAAAAATAATGTCTTTTAAATGCTCACAATTTACCTCAACTATTTTCCGACCCAATTCAACTTGAATGTGTCGTACATTATTTAAGGCACTGAGTGGTTGATCATAATCGTGATGTTTATGATCAGTGTGGACGGACATGTTACTTTACATCTAATGTTACTTTATGAAATAGCAATGAGACAACTTTACTTACCTGCTTCCGCAAATAAATCGTATTAAAATAGTTTTTGAGAATTCTTCCTTTCCTAAAATGTCGACGGCTAGTTCTAGAAGAGAAGCTTTAGTAACAAAGCGGCCATTGTCACTAGAAACGCATTTACCGTTCCATCGATTGCACTGGTGGCACTTCTGTATATCAACCAAGGAAACACCTTGATGTAGTTTTCCGTCGCTTCCCATGGGTTCGATCCGTCGTCAAAGTGCATCGGACATTGATCCCGTTCTCGCTCGTATTCGGTCATATCTACGGAAACTACCGCCCCTTCGGTATAGTTCCACGAGGTAACGTCCTGCTTCACATTACAAAACGCACCAACCGCTTGCGACATCAGGATTCGATTTAAATCGGCGCGCTGGTAAACCCAGCAGCGATACTTGGATAAGGGATCCAGGTCGTCGTATGTGATCAAGTAGGATTTGAGATTCTCCTGCCAGTAGCCAATGCACTTCATCCGGTAATCTGGATCACTGTAGATATCAACCGGACGTCCAAGGTGATCTACCGAGAGGCAGTAATTGGCATCGATAGCCATTTCCTTTTGATCTGTATCGCAGACGGAGAAGTCTGAAATGTTTTGCTTGCATCGAATATCCGGACGAGGACTTAGCGTGACACCACCGAGAATACGAGTCTTGAAGGGGGATTCGCCTTGTTGGGTGAAGTTGAATTTACCTGCGACAGGGCATCGTACTGGGACCGGTTTCGCTGAAAGGAACAAATCGTAACGCCACTGTTCCTTGTTGGGAAACTGCACCCACGAGCAAACGGTGCTGAAAGCGTTTTTGATAACTGCAATTCCTTTACGGTAGCGAATCACGTTGTGATGCCGAGGAACAAAATCGAAGCAGATGTAATCCTTCTGGCAACCGTCTACCGTCAACCGAGCCATCATAATTCGGGTGTCACGTTGCTCTCGACACACATAGATCGTCCGTCTATAACGAGCCCGATCAGGATAGTACGTCTCAATGATATGAGTTTCATTTATGACGACTTCTGCATCAATGTTGGCCGTGTTGATCCACTCCCCGGTGAAATTTTGCGGGAATCTGCAGCCCGGCTCCACCACCTCAGACTTAACCGGTGTGACTCGGTAACGTTCCGGAGATTTTTCCACCGTTTTCAGTGTATTGCATTCGGCCGTAATCGATGCACCGATGTACAGATCGTCGTCGCGGTTCTTCAGGAAGCAGCGATACTTCTCATCCTCTCGAGATTCCTTGGTATTGACTACGGCAAAGTAGTGGTTCTTTCCGATAAACCAATCACCAAGACAACTGAACTCGACCACCCCGTTGAAGGTGCCGGCCATGCCTTGGCACTGCCGATAGGTGATGTTGAATTTCTGGTTCTGAATCAAGAACTGCGTTCCGGGCGTTTGACATGACTGGATTTTGGCGTCTGGGTTGTCACATTCTCCAGTAAAGCGGAATCGATTCTGCGAAGAAATGGAAGAGAAGTCGGGTTAAATTTGAAATAACCCATTTTGACGACAAAAATTAACATCGCCATAAACTGCATTTTCTATTATCAATTTCTTATTATTTCATTTTGAAAATTTACAAATATTTCCACTACCCTAACCATAAAACGCTCCTTTAAATTGATAAAACCCGTTTAGAAACCAACAGCAACAGCTAACTCCGCTATAAAGCACTCACCTGATAAGCAAAATGCCAGACTCCTTCCAGCGATGATCGGCAACTTATAGGAACAAAATTTTTATTGAACAGTGTAATCAGCTGTTGATCCTGTCTCAGTCCCCTACAAATCCGGTCTATCGTAGGTTTTTCACTGCGCTCTAACGTCACGCAGGGTGCTACAAAGTAGAAAATGACACAATTGCATACATTATCCATTATCAATATCACCCACAACACTACTTACTCTCAAACTTCTCAAACACGTTCAACGTACGCGGAAACGCCTTAACGCAAGTGTAGCACTCGCTGCCCTTGAAGATCAGGGTGTGATCGGACCCGTTCCGGGTACTGGCGACGCACTCACTCCGTATGCGGCCCTGCTTGGGGCCCAACCGTTCGTAGCTCCACTCGTCGATTGTGGTCGTTGTCGGTTCGCCTACCTCCCAGCTGAACCAGGTGCCCTGGAGGACTTTGGGAATGTCGCAGCTCTTCTGGCCGTGAACGGTGGCTGTAATTGAAGATTGGGGAATGATTTATTGTATGATATCGGAACAACGATGTGCGATTCTGGACTTTATAAGCTAGTTATGCTAAAAATAATTGAGATTTATAGAATGAATCAAGGGAGTAGTCATATGTGTGATAAGGTGTTTCGTTATGCAGATTGCTCACATATGAGTAATTGGTTTGATTTTTCGGGCAAAATATTGAAACAGAATTTACATTAAAAAACATCTTTTGACGCTATCAAAGCATAATTATATATGAGATCTAGTATGGGAAATACTTTTGGCTTATGACTTCATCCATTAAAAATGTTAGGATAAGAAAATATTTTTTAACATATTTCATATGCAGTACAACAGTATCAATACGAAAAACCCAACTTAATTCACCGAGTGGTAATACTGCCTTCCTCGTATTTAGTCAAGACACCAACCTTATATGACGTTAATATGGTTCGATATACCATTTTCTTTATAACTTTCAAACGCAACGGTCGATCGATATAAAATTCATTAGTGATCTATGAGGCTTTGCCCCCCGTAGAATGAAACTTGTTGCAAGAAAATCGGCTAAGGATTACTATATGAAAAGTTGTCTAATGTTTTTCTTAGCTTTTGTGCACACACATACATACACACGGACAGACGAACATTTGCTCAGCTCTTTGAGCTGAGTCGATTGGTATATAACACTATAGGAGGTCTCTGAGGCATGAAGAACTGCGCTCATTCATAAGACCGAATTCTCTTCGACCCGGCAACGAGTTTCATAAGTGTGCAAAAACAAACCCTGGATAAATTGCATTTGTTTTTTCTTATTTTATATGGTTTAAATTTTATCTAAATACCATTTAGGCATATCGTGTATCGTGCCATATTTGGGTCTAAAGTAATTCGGTATAAATGTTTACAATTGATTGAAAATAATCACGTGGTTTTTTCACATTATATCCTTGGGGAGGTTAACAATAATAGAGTCAGAACATTATACCTGGACAGAATCTTTTTCTGGTACAAGAAAACATTAATCTCTTTGGCGAAATCGCAGGTCTCTACTGCAGTGCCAGCTCAATCTTTAAAGGTAAAATCTTTATAGATACGGTCTCTAGTTTAATAAATATACAATCTCGAAGTAAATAATTGAGGACACTCACACCTTGACCCGATTTAAAGTCTGGACTAACAGGTTTATTCTATAAGATAAATAAACAAATCACATATTACAAAAATAAGGGGAACGAAAGGATTAAACTCTACAATATTGATTTTACAAAAAAAAATCCACTCGAAAAAAAAACTATGATTTAACTAACCCCAAACAAAGCCTCTGCTTCTTGAAAATTAGGAAATATGTAGCTTCAAATGATTTAATTTCAGCCACTAATTTCAACCACTTGCTCCTATGTGCGTTCGTCTTGATGCGGTTCAAAAACATCAACAGCATAAAGATGAGGGACGACGACGGAGGGCGTGTCTCTAATGTGAACTTTGAATAAGGAATTTTCGTTACTTACCTTTACTGAAAGCCACCAGAAATATTAGAATTAGCTGGAGACTCATGGCAGTTACGAGATGCACATTAATTTAACAATTTTAGTTCGATTTTTTGGACGGAAAAAGCACTTAAACTAGGAGAGGTAAAATTGCTGCTTTTGGCACCTGAGCCTTCAACTTCGATTCAACAACCAGCAACGAACGCGAGCCGAGCGCTTCGCTGATTCATTACACGCTACACGCTAAGCCTCAGCTACTCAAAATTGTGTCGACTTCAACTTATTTTTGTCAAAAAAGGGACATGTCAAATATTGAGTGAACACTATTTTACTCAAATTTGATTAAAGCGCTATAAACGGCATAAATAATAAATGATGATCATGGGATTGTGGAATGGATTTGCTTACATTTGACTCAGTGGTTGAAACGATTTTATTCATAACCTCTCGTAACCTCGCTCGTAACATCCTGTACGGAATAATTGTTTACGGCTATTTATTAGGCATTTCAGTCTCGCTTTGGATGAAACCATACAATTATGTTATCTTCTGCTGACTTTTGATCCTTATTGGATCTTTTTCAAATAGAAGCACACTGCTGTTTTCATCCAAGATGAGACTGAAATGTTAAATAAATCACCGTAAAACATTCTTTCGCACGAAAATCACTTTTTATTTATTACCGGGGAACTCATGTGGTATGCATGGCAGCTGAACTGTTGTACATCGGGTACACATGGCTAATTCACTCCTTTCTGTTGAAGAAGGAATCACCGCCTAATTGTAAATGTTGTGGTACAGTGTTGGACGTCCGGCACCTTATTCTCGACTGCAGGAAGTATTCCGAAACACGAAGGCTACTGAATAGGGTGTCCCAAAATTGGACAAAGTCTGGGATTTTGGGGGCTCAACCTTCAAATGAAAGCTTAGGGTAAAACAAAAGAAAAATTGTTCTACGACAACTCTGGGAAATGACGTTTAGGTGGCCCTGACGCGTTTTATGAAAAGTGTATTTTTTATAGGTAGCATCGAAAATACCGGTATATCGGAAAGAAATTCGATGAAACCCATCCATTTTATATTTTTTACATTTAACTTAGGGTCTATACTTTATGGTAAAACTTTGATACCGCATGTTTTAGCTCTATATATTTTTCACTGATGCTTTAAATGCCCAAAAATGATGAATTTTTCTTAATATTTTTTATAGATACATCCAAACGGGTATCCATCATAATGCTTTCGAAACTAGATATACATAGAAAGATGGGGAATTTTATAACGAATATTTTGCTAAAAATAGCAACCTTCTATCTCTATCCGTTTAAAAGTTATTCACGATTTACTGCAGCTTGGAAAAAGACTTTTTGAAATTTCGGATCATAATACCTGGATCATGTTTAAGTAGAAAAACGCCTACTTTTCCATACCAACTAAATGGGCGCTTTAGTAACCAATATAGTATTCATATGAGTTGCATAAAATTGATTTTAATACTTATTTGAGTGTTATAATGGAAACCCAACGATGGACCAGCAGTAACATGACTGACTACAAATTGTTCAGTTAGTCTGGGGTGAGTATTCAAATAGATTGATGAATATGGTTTCAAAACTACCCATAGGGAGGTTCAGTTTTCGTGTCATGGTTTGTCGAGCTGTGCAATGTTTCTCGATAACATGGAAATTAGTTGTTTTGTGACCATCTTGATTTTTTGCAAGAACGATCATGTGAAGCAAATCCAACTAGATCATTTTGATATCGATTTGTCATATTTTACGCCATATTGAAGCTCATTTACGCCATTGCAAAAAATAGTGTGTGCAACTAATTGCAAAACTCGATTTTATCAGCACTCGTAGTATTTATCTCATTCGGCAAGCCTCGTTGGATAAACGTACAACCATGCTGATTAAATAATCTTTTTGCAACTAGTTACACAAATTACTATTATCATTATTATTTTATAATGCATATTGAAATATTTGGCATCTTCCATCTACGGAATCTCTGGAAATAAGAACAATCTACACTAATTACGAACTATTTTGCCTACCAATACTGAATACAATGATAAATTGATTGCATCGATAAATCGGGACCAAAATGATCCAGCCGGATTAACTTCACATGATCGTTCTTGCAAAAAATCAAGATGGTTACAAAACAACTAATTTCCATGTTATCGAGAAACATTGCACAGCTCGACAAACCATGACACGAAAACTGAACCTACCTATGGGTAGTTTTGAAACCATATTCATCCATCTATTTGAGCACTCATCCAGACTAACTGAACAATTTGTAGTCAGTCATGTTACTGCTGGTCCATCGTTGGGTTTCCATTATAACACTCAAATAAGTATTAAAATCAATTTTATGCAACTCATATGAATGCTATATTGGTTATTAAAGCACTCATTTGGTTGGTATGGAAAAGTAGGCGTTTTTTTACTTAAACATGATCCAGGTATTATGATCCGAAATTTCAAAAAGTCTTTTTCCAAGCTGCAGTAAATCGTGAATAACTTTTAAACGGATAGAGATAGAAGGTTGCTATTTTTAGCAAAATATTCGTTATATGTATGTATATCTAGTTTCGAAAGCATTATGATGATACCCGTTTTAGATGCATTAATAAAAAATATTAAGAAAAATTCATCATTTTTGGGCATTTAAAGCATCAGTGAAAATATATAGAGCTAAAACATGCGGTATCAAAGTTTTACCATAAAGTATAGACCCTAAGTTAAATGTAAAAATATAAATGGATGGGTTACATCGAATTTCTTTCCGATATACCGGTATTTTCGATGTTACCTATAAAAAATGCACTTTTTTCATAAAAACGCGTCAGCCACCCCTAAACGTCATTTCCCAGAGTTGTCGTAGAACAATTTTTCTTTTGTTATACCTTCTTTCATTTGAAGGTTGAGCCCCAAAATCCTGTGACTTGGTCCAATTTAGGGACACCCTACTACTGAACTGTTCTCACGTAATGCAAACAAAAATGGAAAATGCTTCAAATTTGTGATTTTTCAGATCTCCGAAATTTAAATTGAACAACACGATTTTACTCAAAAATCGAGTCATCTTATTATTACAAAGTATACTGGAGTAAAATAACCTCAAACGCCCAAAACAGATTTCCATCAATGTTTGTCTTCTGACTTAATCATAATCATTGTTTGATGCTAATGCCTCTGACTGTAATTGAGCGAACGATCATTTGTACTGAAATGTTTTTTAGTAACATTTATCTCACTTTGAAAATGTTCAGGCATTGAGTAGTTGATTTTAGCGTGTACACGCTAAAAATCAACTACTCAGTGCCTGGCTAATATTGACTCATTTTTGCTATCTCCATAGAGAAGACAAACATTGAGTAAATCTGTTTTGGGCGTTTGAGGTTATTTTACTCAGTATATTTTGTAATATTAAGATGACTCGATTTTGAGTAAAATCGTGTTGTTCGAATTTAAATTTCGAAGATCTGAAAAATCACAATTTGAAGCATTTTTCATTTTGTTTACGTGGGAACAGTTCATCAGACGCGAGCGATTTATATTTGGCAAATGAGCGTTTTAGAAAAAATAAAAACTGTTCGCATTTGAACAGTTCAGCTCACATGAGTTCCCCGGTAATAAATAAAAAGTGATTTTCGTGCGAAAGAATATTTTACGGTGATTTATTTAGCATTTCAGTCTCGATTTCAGTCTCATCTTGGATGAAAAACAACGGTGTGCTTCTATTTGAAAAAGATCCAATAAGGATCAAAAGTCAGAAGAAGATAACTTAATTGTATGGTTTATCCAAAGCGAGACTGAAATGCCTAATAAATCGCCGTAAACAAGTATTCTGTACAGGATGTTACGAGAGGTTATGAATAAAATCGTTTCAACCACTGAGTCAAATGTAAGCAAATTCATTCCACAATCCCATGAGCATCATTTACTCATTATGCCGTTCATAATCGTTGATTTCAAAATTGAGTAAAATAGTGTTTACTCAATTTTTGGGTTGTCCCGTTTTTAACCAAAATGAGTCGAATTCGACTCAATTTTGAGTAGCTGAGGCTTAGCGTGTACACGCTAACAATCAACTACTCAGTGCCTGGCTAATATTGACTCTTTTTTGCCGTCTCCATACACTGATAAAAAATATATGGTAACATAAAACATACAGTTCTGTTTAAGTTTACCATGCATGATAATGGTAAACTCAACCCCAATATTTTTACTGGTTGCCACAATATTGTCCACGTTACTATGTGGATTGACTTTCTTGTACAGTTCGTCTCCATGGTAAATTCAACTGCAACTTTACCGCTGCGAGTACGACAGCTGTCAAAGTTTTTCTCGCCCTCATTACTATCCTCTGTCTTCACGGAAAGAACTTAAACATTACTGTTGTACATATTATTTCAAATATTTTTACCAAGGATATATTCATTTTGGTAAGTACATTTGGCTTAAAGCAAGTAAAATAACTAATAAAATGTTTCATAATTTCAGAAAGTGAATCGAAACCGTTGTACGTGGTGTTCCCGTTCCTTCCGTATCAAATTCCTATATTTTCGATCAGGCTCAGGTTTATTATCGGTGCGACAATTGAATTTGGACGACCGCAGCGCTAAAGGAGTCAGCATTCTGAGTGCAAGTTTATTACAAATCCAACATATATGTACTGCACATCGCAGTATTAAATTTTCCTTCCAAAACCCTTAATGGAATGCAAAAAGGTGAGCAGAATCCGATCTTTGAAAACATGATTACGGGAGAATGCTTTGCTGAGAGTGCTGCTGCCGTCCAAATTTAAATTAAATTGAACTTCTCTTTGTACTGTTAGAAATTGATCAGAAATAAAATGATTGTTTCTAGATAAATATGCGTTTTTATGTTTATTTGTTTACACATTTATGAAATAATGAAAGCTGCAGAGACTAATATGCAATCATGAGAGCATGGTGAATAGGAACCTTGCTACATGTTTAAATTTACTACGTTTGAGTTCACGTGTGCATAGTAACAACTGCTAGAAAATGGTAAAATCTCCTACATATCTATACTCAAGAAGGCATAGTAAAATTGACCGTACTCTGTAGTAATTTCAAGTACCTTTTGCGTTCTACCAAAATCAAGTGGTAAAATGTTTTTAATTTTACCTTTGATATGGTAGGCATTACCATGCCGTTTCTCTCAGTGTAGAGAAGACAAACATTGAGTAAATCTGTTTTGGGCGTTTGAGGTTATTTTACTCAGTATACTTTGTAATAATAAGATGACTCGATTTTGAGTAAAATCGTGTTGTTCGAATTTAAATTTCGGAGATCTGAAAAATCACAAATTTGAAGCATTTTCCATTTTGTTTACGTGGGAACAGTTCAGTAGTAGGGTGTCCCTAAATTGGACCAAGTCTGGGATTTTGGGGGCTCAACCTTCAAATGAAAGCTTAGGGTATAACAAAAGAAAAATTGTTCTACGACAACTCTGGGAAATGACGTTTAGGGGTGGCCCCGACGCGTTTTATGAAAAAAGTGCATTTTTTTATAGGTAACATCGAAAATACCGGTATATCGGAAAGAAATTCGATGAAACCCATCCATTTTATATTTTTTACATTTAACTTAGGGTCTATACTTTATGGTAAAACTTTGATACCGCATGTTTTAGCTCTATATATTTTTCACTGATGCTTTAAATGCCCAAAAATGATGAATTTTTCTTAATATTTTTTTATTAATGCATCTAAAACGGGTATCCATCATAATGCTTTCGAAACTAGATATACATAGAAAGGTGGGGAATTTTATAACGAATATTTTGCTAAAAATAGTAACCTTCTATCTCTATCCGTTTAAAAGTTATTCACGATTTACTGCAGCTTGGAAAGACTTTTTGAAATTTCGGATCATAATACCTGGATCATGTTTAAGTAAAAAAACGTCTACTTTTCCATACCAACCAAATGAGTGCTTTAATAACCAATATAGCATTCATATGAGTTGCATAAAATTGATTTTAATACTTATTTGAGTGTTATAATGGAAACCCAACGATGGACCAGCAGTAACATGACTGACTACAAATTGTTCAGTTAGTCTGGATGAGTGCTCAAATAGATCGATGAATATGGTTTCAAAACTACCCATAGGTAGGTTCAGTTTTCGTGTCAAGGTTTGTCGAGCTGTGCAATGTTTCTCGATAACATGGAAATTAGTTGTTTTGTAACCATCTTGATTTTTTTGCAAGAACGATCATGTGAAGTTAATCCGGCTGGATCATTTTGGTCCCGATTTATCGATGCAATCAATTTATCATTGTATTCAGTATTGGTAGGCAAAATAATTCGTAATTAGTGTAGATTGTTCTCTATTTCCAGAGATTCCGTAGATGGAAGATGCCAAATATTTCAATATGCAGTATAAAAATAATAATGATAATAGTAATTTGTGTAACTAGTTGCAAAAGATTATTTAATCAGCATGGTTGTACGTTTATCCAACGAGGCTTGCCGAATGTGATAAATACTACGAGTGCTGATAAAATCGAGTTTTGCAATTAGTTGCTACACACTATTTTTTGCAATGGCGTAAAAATGAGCTTCAATATGGCGTAAAATATGACAAATCGATATCAAAAATGATCTAGTTGGATTTGCTTCACATGATCGTTCTTGCAAAACATCAAGAAGGCCACAAAACAACTAATTTCCATGTAAGCGGGAGACATTGCACAGCCCGACAAACCATGACACGAAAACTGAACCTACCTATGGGTAGTTTTGAAACCATATTCATCAATCTATTTGAATACTCACCCAGACTAACTGAACAATTTGTAGTCAGTCATGTTACTGCTGGTCCATCGTTGGGTTTCCATTATAACACTCAAATAAGTATTAAAATCAATTTTATGCAACTCATATGAATACTATATTGGTTACTAAAGCGCTCATTTGGTTGGTATGGAAAAGTAGGCGTTTTTTACTTAAACATGATCCAGGTATTATGATCAGAAATTTCAAAAAGTCTTTTTCCAAGCTGCAGTAAATCGTGAATAACTTTCAAACGGGTAGAGATAGAAGGTTGCTATTTTTAGCAAAATATTCGTTATAAAATTCCCCATCTTTCTATGTATATCTAGTTTCGAAAGCATTATGATGGATACCCGTTTTGGATGCATTAATAAAAAAATATTAAGAAAAATTCCTCATTTTTGGGGATTCAAAGCATCAGTGAAAAATATATAGAGCTAAAACATGCGGTATCAAAGTTTTACCATAAAGTATAGACCCTAAGTTAAATGTAAAAAATATAAAATGGATGGGTTTCATCGAATTTCTTTCCGATATACCGGTATTTTCGATGTTACCTATAAAAAATGCACTTTTTTCATAAAACGCGTCGGGGCCACCCCTAAACGTCATTTCCCAGAGTTGTCGTAGAACAATTTTTCTTTTGTTTTACCCTAAGCTTTCATTTGAAGGTTGAGCCCCCAAAATCCCAGACTTTGTCCAATTTTGGGACACCCTATTCAGTAGCCTTCGTGTTTCGGAATACTTCCTGCAGTCGAGAATAAGGTGCCGGACGTCCAACACTGTACCACAACATTTACAATTAGGCGGTGATTCCTTCTTCAACAGAAAGGAGTGAATTAGCCATGTGTACCCGATGTACAACAGTTCAGCTGCCATGCATACCACATGAGTTCCCCGGTAATAAATAAAAAGTGATTTTCGTGCGAAAGAATGTTTTACGGTGATTTATTTAACATTTCAGTCTCATCTTGGATGAAAAACAACGGTGTGCTTCTATTTGAAAAAAGATCCAATAAGGATCAAAAGTCAGCAGAAGATAACATAATTGTATGGTTTCATCCAAAGCGAGACTGAAATGCCTAATAAATAGCCGTAAACAATTATTCCGTACAGGATGTTACGAGCGAGGTTACGAGAGGTTATGAATAAAATCGTTTCAACCACTGAGTCAAATGTAAGCAAATTCATTCCACAATCCCATGAGCATCATTTACTCATTATGCCGTTCATAACGCTTTACTCAAAATTGAGTAAAATTGTGTTTACTCAATTTTTGGGTTGTCCCGTTTTTAACCAAAATGAGTCGAATTCGACTCAATTTTGAGTAGCTGAGGCTTAGCGTGTTCTCGCTCATTAGTCAAACTTCGGCAGTTCGTTCAAAAAGGAAAATGAATGAAAAGACACAGATCGCGAGCGTAACGCTTAACAGCCCGCATAGTAAAAAACTGTTTATTGTTCTGTTATAACCTTTGATAAAATTCATATGGAACGGTCAATGTTTCTGTAATTGTTATTTGATTATTGAACTATTCATGCCTTCCCATCATGTACTCTATATAACAACTATCTAAGTTCATGTTATACATTGAATGTACCACATAAAGTTATTAAACTTTTCTATATGTTTTCAATCAAATTTAATTTTGGTGTTAGATCGTATCAAAATATTTAATGAACATTTCTCATGATGTTAAAGTTATGTTATACGTTCCATTCATGATTGCGTACTGTTGACAGCGAAAGTGAGATCAAAACAATATCACACAAACATTCAAATAAATTTATAGTTTAAATTTAAAGACACATTATCTATTAAAGTTCTGCCGTAATGGTGCTTTTGTAGATGTGTAAACATGTTCTGCAGAAGGATTTGTCATACTGATGAAAAGAAACTGTTTCAAGTGCGATTAACAGTTCATCTTTCCGTCGATTTAGAGGTAATTAGCACTGATTATATCCATTTTAAAGTATTTACTTACTAATTAAATAATGATTTTATCATTTTAGATCTACATCGAAATAATAAAGCAAACATAATGCGCAAATATTATGAATCACAGTAAGTATTATGGTATAGCTAATATGTATTGAAACCAAACATACGATAATTTGTTTGTTTTGCCTACAGATTCGAGTTCTCACACGATGTATATCTGGGTGCACATGATGTACATCCGAACAGGAAATCTACTGGTGGAGGCATTACCATCCGTGCTCTTCTGTAATCTGATACGGGCTATAACCATTGAAAACTTTGCCGTTCTTTAACCACAGACGTGATGGCCAGACGATGTGATATTTTTTTATTTGATGTGATTTATTTGGCTAATACAATATTTTATCAGAGCATTAATGTTGTTGCACACAAAAAAAAATCGTTGGTAAAAACCAAAGAAACGTTGGTAAAATCAAGAAAATTAGTTAGTGATTTTCAGTAGAAAGTATACAACTGTTAAATTTACCATTAGAAAAATGTCATCTCAGCAAAAGTTTTGGCAAGAGCTACCTTTTCAAAATAACAATTTCTTCTTAAATCGACATGTGCATTTTGCATTAGAATTAACTATTGATACTTTCAAATCAACAAGTTGTGATCATTCTCAATTTCACAAGAGCATTTTTAATCGTTTTTTCAAAATAAAATTCTACAAATTTATATTTTATCATTTTGATTCCATTTTATTACTTTATTTTATTCATTTCATTAAAAGACTGTACACATTTTCACATGTTTTATAATTGAAAACTTTTGAAAACTTGAGGAATCATAAAGCCGATGTGCTGGATGGTCTCTGATATTCTGGTGATTGATGATGATGATGATGATGTTGCGAATCTAACCTGAAAGTAAAAACACCCGGAAAAACTTAAATTTCGTAGGCTTCAGAAGCTGGTTGTAGGTGACCACTAGTCCAGTAATAGTGGGTATGCGGAAGTATCTAAAATTGAAGCATTTTTTTACATGCTTACCTTCACGGGAAAACCTCCCATATCGTTTCTTCAGACACATGCCGCAAATGACACCGGTTTCCTAATTCTTTCTCGGATGGTACAGGAACAGGGTCAACATAGTGTCACTTTACATGCTGTTCTCTGAAATACATGAATCCCAATTAAAATTAAACTAAAAAGCCGCACCACAAACAAACTTCTATTTCGGTCTTTAGCACAAACGTTGAGTAAACTTTTTTGTTTCTTATTTTCAATAATGACAGGTCAGCTAAGCTGCCAGTTTCATTATTTTCGTTGTCCGTGTTGCCAGAGATGCATAATATGAAAGTTAAGTTGACTATTCTACAAATTTTGATTTGAGTGCACTCACTGTAAAAATCACAATTTTAATCTGAAGAAAAACTTTCAATTTATTCAATTTCACATTTGACTAAAAAGTTTTAGCTTTTAAAAGTACCACATTTCACATACTTTTAAAATGAAATTAGAAAATGTTGGAATCCCAACTTTTTTTTTCTCTGTGTGTCTACTTGAATTGAGATGTTTTTCTCCTTTTTTTTGTTTTTATTTTCTTTATTCATTACCGGGGTGCATTCGATCGTACGCGATGTATCCTCCAACTATCACTTACCATTAAGTCATAAGGTTCTACCTCGCCAAACGTGGAACGTATCTCAACCATTTGATATAGAATGAGACGAAAAATTTGTTCGAGAAAATTGCCAGTTTTTTATGGTAACCTAACTTAACAACCCTTTACCCATATTGTTAATTGCCAAATAACCTTATCTTATAATGTCAAAACCATTCAAGGTAATGTTCATTTATTGTTTCGACACACAATTTGTGTAGATGTACATAAACAGTTACAAATGATTGTAAACCACATAAGTGAAGTTCCAAATATGGTCCATATCTATGCGGGAGATGTATCGCTGATTTAATACGCTAGGAAAAATGGCAAAAAAGAAAAAAGTATAGAATCACGAAAAAAATTCCACAGCGAGATATGGGATGAAATTCTATGAATAATAGCAACCCTATAACCAGAGACCAGCGGAGTGAAAAACTGTCGAAAAAACGTATGAAAATGCATGAAATCGTGAAAATGATACTGGCAGCACTTGAACTTTTTGCTTGCTTCTTATGGGTGCAAAAAGTAAACAAGTCGAAATGGAACCGCTTTTGACGGTTCGATTGGAAACAAGATGGCGTCTTCGCCGATCTCTTATTCTAGTATTTCTAATGAATAATTTTAAGCACCTTGTTAGACTTTTGATTATCTACATTTTACATATATTTACTTGATTGTTCATGATAATAAATGTTTTACTCGAATAGACTAACGCAAAATGAACTCCCCCAAGAAATTATGACGTTTGAGCGGGTCGCATAATGAACGCAAAATGAACTTTTGTTCGAGAAGACGACCCGCTCAAATGTCAAAATCCATCGAAATCCATTTGATGAACTCCTGCACAGGTCTATTGATCCCGGAAAAAGTATACTATTTTTGATGTTGGTTCATGATGTAGGTTTATTGAATTTCTAATCTCGTGCAATAAACCAATTTCAAAAAAAAATCAGCTTGTAGTTTTTAAAATTATTTTGAATTCCTTTGGCTATATCTTGCCGTGGTAAATTTTAGTGATTCTACTTTTTCTCTGATGACAGCATTCATCCGGATCTCCTACCTAGCCCATAGAACAAGATGAATACAGTACAGTCACGATTCGCTGATTGGGCCACGACCGGCCACGATCTCGACCCAACTAACTAATTCGGTTTTGTTAGGTGGGCCAACTGACAGCCATTTGATCACGTGTATTTCGACTTGAACACAAGTGATGTCCAGTGACACCCAATCCCGTTTTCCGTGTTTACGTTGAATTTTGACGTACGGTTGCTTTTTAGTTGGGCCATGACGCAACCAGTGGAGGCCCAACTAAAAGGAGGTCATGGGCTGATCAATGATGGGTTGCGAAAGACGAATCTTGATTCATACTTTTGTCTCCATTTTGTCCCAAAAATCTATCACAGCCATTAGATTTTGATCTATCTAGTGAAAGGAGAACAATAAATTTTAAGATTTTGTCAAATACAATGCAATCAAAACAATTCAAATCCAATCCAAATTCAATCCAATTCCAATAAAAAATCCAAGCCACATTCAATACAATTCCAATCAACATCCAATCCTAATCCAATCTAAATCCAATCCAAATCCAATCCAAATCCAATCCAAATCCAATCCAAATCCAATCCAAATCCGTTCCACATTTAATCCAAATCCGTTCAACATCCATTCCAAATCCAATCCAATCAAAATCTAATTCAAATCTGATCCAAATTCTATCTAAATCCGTTCCAAATCCAAATCTAATAAAATGCAATTCTAATCCAAATCTAAATCAAATCCAATCCAAATCCAGTCCATACCCGGATAAAAATGTACTATTGGTTCAATACCCAGGTAACCATTAAGCACTTTATTAAGCATTATATAAACCATATAACAACATTTCAGTGCCTATAAGCTGTATATACGATTTTCAAGTGCTAATCAGCCGTATAAACTTCGAGCATCAAAAGAAGCCGTATATCGGTATATAACGCTTTGATATAAGCCCTGTGGATTCAAGCCTAATAAGGGAATTATTATTGCCAATGTCTATGACGTTTTGGTAGAATCTATGACGTTTTGGTAGAATCTATGACGTTTATGTAGATAGTTTATGTAGTTTATGTAATATCTATGACGTTTTAGTAGAATCAATAACAATCACACCTAGAATTTTATAACCTGTCTCTTTTACTCGCATTAGAAACATTTTTTCTGAAGATCAGTCGTGTATGCTTTTAAATATTGTTCCAATGATGAATATTGTACGTGGATTTCCCTATTGGACCCGACCGTTCGAAATAGTCGCTCCTTGAACGGTCGTTTAAATCGCCGTTTTCACCTTCACACCCGTCTTCATAGTAAAATCTGTCAAAACTGACAAGTCTGCCATGTGCGTTTTGTGGTTTCCCTCGGACTTCTCTTTCTTTTTCCGATGTTTTGACATCTGTTTTGATAGACAAGGAGAAAAAAACAAGGTAATCTATCAAACATTTATTGAGTTTGGCAAACCTTGCTGGAAAAGGGAACGTTTAAAATAGGCAAGTGAACCGACCTTCGAATTCATTGGTCAAGTAAATCCACAATAATAATCTGCAGCCAAATCACCATCATATTGCATGGAAAATGCCAGAAAATGTTTCTTACATTTGGGTTTCTTAAATACAAACAAATCCGTCTTTAATTAATTACTGAATCAATGTATTATTTTCCTCCGTCATTTTCAACGCTTCTCGCCCTTGATGCAGAGGCAGATGAAATCCTTCTGCTTTTTATTCCTTCCAAACAATACATCTATGCAGATCCGTGTTGGATCAGATGGTAAAGTAAGCGATCAATCTAAACAAAAAGCATCATACACAGCTCCAAGCGTTCAAGCCCGGAGTTAAATTGAATTAGCAAAAAAAATTTAATCTCCAATAGGAATAAAAGAGAAAGAACGCATTAGAATATAAACAAGTATTTTCCATTTCATTTTTTTTCGTTCCGTTCCAACTCGTCTAAAAATTTTGACATTTTGGCATAGGCGTGAAAAAATAGGTAGGGGCAAGCACTATATCAGCCAAATAATTCGCCAAAAGCGGCTTCTGAGCAGCACTAAAGAATATTTTAAGTCTTATTAGCTCTGTTGACAGGGATTTATTGCGACTATAGAGCCGAAATAAAGTCGATTTTAACGGCTTAATGGTTACTTGGGTAGTGTAAACAATTGAATTACCATAAAATGTACGGTATACAATATAGGATACATTGTTTCTTGATGGTTGCACATATTGTATCAACACTGAGGATACAATACATCAACATATTTCTCTAATGTAACAATACTTGCAATTGTGTTTGAAACGTTTTCGTACATAAGATTCATACATTGATAACTTTTGAAACGTTTATAAGCATATAAACTAACAATAAATATATTTAAAACTTCGGAAGAAAGTTCGATTCGGGAGTCCCGACTTCCGAATTCTAACGGTGCTACGCCGACAATACGTTATTTTTGTTATTTTTAAACAATGTTACATTACGTTACTATTATGTCGGTATAATGCTTTGTTCGATAATATGGACGAACCCCTCTCCTGTGACATTTCGTTACAAATTGCAAACATCTGTCAAACCGCAGTGCGAAACGTGAAAGATTTTCCGAGCTCGGAGCCGCTGTCGTGAAGAAAAATTGATAATTTTCAAGTAAAATGGTAAAATGCCGTATATTTTTAGTGTTTCATTAACAACAACCTGTTTCAGTGTTAAAACTTGTGTGACAAGACACTCCGGCTTCTAACCGATCACCGAAACGAATACGAAACTTTGAAAGTAACCAGCTTCCGTTGATTATAAAAGAAAATGTACGATTTGAAACCAATCCTGAAACCGGTCCACGTCGAACTACCGACCTGCATGTACGCTATGAAACCAGTCATCCAACACGGCGATGGCGTAGCCACGGCGGCCCAAAGCAGCACGGTATTTATGGATCATTTATCCGTAAAAATTAAGATGTTACTCCTCAAGGTTTTGTAGAACACTTCTTACTGTAATCGCCTTTCTGTATTTTTGTTTCTCTTCCTAATCAACAATGATCATCAGGATTCTTATTGATGATTTTTCTTTTGCAATAAGCTAATCTTCCTTCCGATAAACGATAGTGGGACATTTCTTTTGCTTTCGATGTTGCAGTTGTTATTCGTTCCAAATGGATTGAACAGTAAATTACTTTCATCTCCCCTGTAGGAAGATCTTCCAGAAATGCAAGCACTAGCGGCTAAGCAAGAAAAAATCTTGAAACAATTAACTGAATTGCGTCAGCAGCTGGTCCTAATGCGGACAGATCTGAAATTGTGCAGTAAACCACCCCAACCGAATGCCCAGAATCCATCCTCGAAGACTAACTCCCAGAGTAAATCGCAAACCAAGAAAATTGAACCTATCAATGTAAGTAACATCTGACCTTTTCCACTTTATTCGCCTATATCATATTTATTGTTTGCAGACTTCCTTCTTACAAGACTTCGTAGTTAATGCAAGTCCCGAAAATATTCCCTACGGATTACTGGCGCTGAAGAAGCTATGGATCGATCGCTTAAATTTGCAAGTGGATTGCTTCACACATTCAACAGTACCCAAACTCAGCGAAGAGGCCCTGAATTTCCAAATGCAAATTACCGGCTTCGACCCGAAACTGGACAATCTTCCACGTATCAAGGTGACCCTCATCTGGAAAAATGGTAAGCCGAAGTTCTATTCAATAACATCGAATTGTTATGATCGTGTGCATTATTTTAAGTGGGTACCTATACCGAAATGATCACTTCTCCAACGGCATATGTTCCGATATGTGGAGAGGTTAACATCCTGCGCTTCCTGTCCCGCTGCGGGCCAAGTGAGTTCAACTACGAACGGAACGACGACGTCGTAGAGGTGGATTCAATTTTGGACACCTGCTACCAGCTGATCAACAAGGAAAACATCAAGGACAAGAAGCAGGTGCTGAAAATTCTCAGCTCAAAGCTGGGCAAGACCCCAAGCTTCGGTGGGGATGAGGTCTCTATGCGACATTGCAGCTACCAGCGCGATCAAGCAAATGCAAAAAGCTCTTGCTAAGGACATCAATCCCAGCATGTCGAAGCTGATCGGACGGGTGTCCGCCGTGGTTGGCTTTTAAACGCGGAAGGTGAGACAAACACTATGAGATGAGTTCTTTTTAATTTATATTGATCCGCTTTAAGATAACAATGCGTTGCGCATGTTTCATCCTCTGTAAAAGCATTTGAATAAACGCTACATATGAAACGTTATTTGAAGCAACATTTTCAGAGAAGACTGTACAAAGAGCGAACAATAATTGATTGAACTGGACCTGAGTTGCGTGCTCTTGCCTACGCAATGCGGTCGTGTCTGAGCTTGACGACCGACTGGCAAATAGCTCACATAACCTCACTTGATCAGTACAGTTGCTGATGGAGAATGTGTGTAGCCGCCAGATATTCTAAGTACTCACGCTCCTCTAATGTGAACGTGTACTATACACATGTGGATGTGTTGGCTTGACAAATGGATTGCAAATGATTTGACTATGCGTCCAATTTGGGAATCTCGAGCTTATTCAGTAGCCGTTAGGTTGCGAAGGCCGACGGAGGTCCTTCGTAGATTAGCTGTTTAAACCACCAGTCTTGCGTACAGAGGGTCGTGGGTACGAGTCCCATCGAAGGGAAAGTGGTTACCTCCAATACATTTTCCAAAACAATATCTTCCACATAATGTACATATTCTCATATGATGTAGTAGGGTAAATTGCCTGTTTGGTCAACACTGCCCGGATGCGGATACGCCGCAACCAACGTTTGGCTGATTAGGCATGCTGATAAACGTCAGTTAATAACTGACAGATATGGAAGCGAGTGAAAAGGACATACGTAAACAGCTACAACATAAAAACATAAATAAAGATAAGATTAGTGAGTAGGAAGTGAAACAGAGGAAAATAGAAATTAGAAATCTTTTCAGTAGTAGGAAAGTTTATTAAATATCGATCGAGTTGCGTAGAAGTTGATCATAAGATCACAAAAAAACATACAGTAAGTAGAATGTTTAATATTACTGGAAATGAAACCCATACGAGTAACGATATTATGAACAGCTGATTGAAAGGACAGAGGGCAGTGCAGTGGTGCTCAACCCATTATGAATCACCCACCAATCAGTTAGACGACAATTTAAGAAACAACATAAAACAAGTTGAAAAGTTAGAATTATTGAGAAGGATGAGAAGAATGGAAGTGTAATAGAAGAGACATTAAACTAAAAATTGTGGGTAACAGAATGTAAAATGTATATAGCTAATGTATATACTAATATTAATATTTATTAAAATTGAATGCACAGTTTGATCATCCTGTGCGAGGATCGATTCCAAAACGGTTTGTTATTCCAAATGTCCGAACAAAATCAAAATTTGTTATATCGGATTACTTCGGAATGGCTTCCTCTCCTTCGAAAAATGAGCAATGTTTGTTCTGCTCAATGTCGGAGTCGATGTCAGTCGATGTGGATTGGGTTCAATGTGGGAAATGAAAGCAGTGGGTACATTTCTCATGCGCTGGCGTAGATCAGGAGGTTGTAGAAACTAATTGGCGCTGTCAAAAGTGTGTTTCCGCTAGTGCTCAGCTGCTGAAGGTTCCGGACACGAGAAGTAAGACGCGAGGTGGCAAGAAGACCGGCCAAAAAGATGATAGAGGGTCCGATCAGGGAGTTGGTTCCGACGCAGATCCGATTGAGAAGCAGTTGGAAGAAGAACATCTCGCCAAAGAGAAGGCCTTTGAAAATCAAATGGAGGCGCGGAAAAAGCTACTCGCTAGACAGAAAGCGTGGAAGGAAAAGCAGCTAAGGCAAGAACGGGAGATGCAGGAAATGGAGCTACAGGTTCAACGCGAAATGGAGGAGCGGCACCAAGAGCATGAGCAAAAGATGCTAGATGCCCAACTCGCCGCGGAAAAGGAGTTCGTCAAAAAGCGGGAGGTAATCAGGAACCAATTCGAGGAGAGCGTCAGGCGGGTCAACGCTTTAAAAGATCAAGATTGTGCTGTTGGCGGAACGAAGGAAGAACAGCCTAAGCGGAAAGTGGAGAAGTGGTTGGACGGTCACATCAAGAGGGCGGCGGAGCAGCACTCGGCCATGGCCTTTCGGAAAGTGTATCCGAAAGATACAGACCCGCTAAGCGCGAGAGCAGGCCTCAGCAGAGTCAGTGACAAGCCAAAGCTTGCGAAAAAAGTGCCGATGCTTGTCGAAAGTAGAGACAAATCTGACATAGAATGCAAAACCAGCGAAGAATCGGAGGACCAGGTGAAGAACAGCCGAAGCCGGTATAGCAAAGTGCGGAGCAGTCAAGGCTCTCACGGGCCGGGGCAAGAAATCGGCCATATTTCAAAGCGGCAACTAGCGGCTCGGAAAGCGGTGTCCCAACATCTTCCAAAGTTTCGGGGAGAGCCGGATGTTTGGCCACTGTTTATCAGCAGTTTTGAGCACACTACATCCGCGTGTGGGTTCTCACACCTGGAGAATACAAAACGTCTGCAGGACTGTCTACAGGGAGACCCACTCGAAGCAGTAACAGGGTGTCTACTACCTGGAAAAACCTGGAAAACCTGGAATTATCAGGAAATTCTTCCCCACCTGGAAAAAACCTGGAATTATCAGGGAATTCCTGACATAATCAGGGAAATTCCAATACCCGGTGATCATGAGTGAAATTCTCTCAAAAGATAAAAAAATCCTTACAAATAATTGAATAAATATACAAATCAAATCTATTAAAAATGTAGTGAACATTAATGGATCGTTGTTCCGCAGAAAACGTTTTGCCATCTTCAAAAGAATTCCTTGAGAATTTCCGAAGCTATTCTTGGTGAAATCTAGGAATTTATTCGGGAAATCAATTAGGGATTGCTTTGTAATTTCTTTTGAATATTCCCTCGTAAATTCTTTAGGAATATATTAAAAAATACTAAATTAATTAGGATTTTTCAAAGCAATTCCTGGAGGAACTTCCGAAGGAATTTCGGGATCAGTTTTCCAAGGAATATCCGGAGGATTTTTCAAAGAAATCACCTGAGTGGGTTTTTGAAAAAAAAAGTGTAAGTGATTTGTGAAGAATTTTTGGAAGAAGGAATTCTTGAAAAAATAGCCGAAGGAATCCTGAATGGATTTTTCGAAGGAGTTTCTAAAGGTATTCTCGGCGAATTTCAAAAGAATTCTTGAGAGCAAAATATCCGAAAAAACTCCTCCAGGTGTTTTCTAAAGTTTTCTTCAAGATACTTCTTCATGAGTTCCTAAAAATCCCAAGGAATTTCAAAAGAATACCCGAAGCATTTTCCGAAGGTTTTTATAGTAAAGCCATAAGTACGCTAGTGGTGCTGTAACCATTAAAATTACTTACTTGATGGGCTACTGCCCTTCGATGAACCTAAGCCGAATGGAGTATCCTTCTCCACTGGACTCGATCCTGGGCCAATCGCTTCCAGTCGCCCTGAACATTGAGCGCCCTCAGGTCCTCTTCAACTGCAAAAAGCCATCGTGTACGCGGCCTTCCACGAAGCCTGCGGCCTCTTCCGGGTTCTCTATTAAATATTATCTTTGCTTGACGTTCTTCCGGCATACGAACAACGTGACCAGCCCACCGTAGTCTGCTGTGTTGTATACGCTTAATAATATCCAGCCCTTTATACACCTGGTACAATTCGTGATTCATGCGACGCCGCCAGATACCGTTCTCCTGTTTACCGCCGAGTATTGTCCGCAGCACCTTACGCTCAAACACTCCGAGAGTTCTCCGATCAGCCTCCTTTAACGTCCATGTCTCATGGCCGTATAAATCCACCGGAAGAATCAGAGTAGTATACAGCGCGAGTTTTGTTTTCGTTTGCAGACTACGGCACTTCAGCTGGTTACGAAGTTCGTAATAAGCCCTATTTGCAGCTGCAATACGCCTTTTCACCTCGCGGGTAACATCATTATCGCACGTCACTAATGTTCCAAGATTCAAATTCTTCTACCACTTCAAATTTTTCACCATCCAGCACTATTTCGCTACCACCACCACTAATGAACCCACGTTGATTGCCAGCGACCATGTACTTCGTTTTGCTGGTACTGATCGTGAGTCCAATCCTCGCTGTCTCCCTCTTAAAAGGCGCAAAAGCCTCTTCCACGGCACGGCGATCAATTCCGATAATATCGATATCGTCCGCAAATCACAGGAGCATTAAAATTATTCTGTCAAAATATACTTCAATGAGCTTAACAACCTACTCAGAATACGATTAGATTATTTATCGTAATAAATATCATGTTAAAGTGGAGAAAGAGAATTGACTGTATGGGGATGGCATCAGGTTGTTGTTTATCATGATATTTATGATCATAAATGGCGTTATCTGAATAGGCTATAAATTGACCGCTTGACACTTATAGTATCGGTACATTGGCTGCTAGGTCTAAAAAAACTAGATGTTGGTCACAAACTAGAACAAACTAGGGTAACTGTCCTATTTTGGACCCCTAGAGGAAGTGCATCCTAATATATGCTGATATCCATTGAAATATGGGCGGAAATGACACCATTTCAAAGATGAAAATCTTATTTATGAAATAGAAATTCGAAATGAGCTACAGTTATTGATAAATCAGTAAAATTTGCCATTTTCCGAAATGATAATATTCTTCGTTTTGGACAGTGCAACATATTTTGGACCCCCAAATGTACGCATTTTGGACACCCCCAATTTTGTCTCTTCAAAGTCAAATTTCTAATTTACCCTGGGTCAATTGAGTCGAAGCCAAGCCGAAATAGAACCGGGTTCAGAACCAGAGCCTGAAGACGATGATCTGCCTAACGACGATGCTTCGATTGAAGAAAATGCAGCGGACTATGATCCAGATAGGATTGTCGAGTATTTGGATGAAAGCTATTCGGAAGAGAATGTTTAGCTATAACACTGGTGTTGGAAACTTTATATATTTCTATATTAGGGTGGCTCAAATTAGTATGGGAAAAACTTTTTTCAATTTTTTTGATGGGCCCTCTTATTCGGCTCTATTTGATACCCTGATGCTCTGGACAAAATTTCAGCCAAATCGGTCAACGTTTGGGCGGTGCTATACTCGTTGGAAGTTTATATGGAAAAATGGCATATAAACATCAAAAACAGTGATTTGCAGTTGGACGGCAAAATTTACGATCAAGAAGCATGATACTCATTCAGATCTTGAAGAATTTAATACAGAATGTTATGCAGAAAACCGCGAGAAGATTAGAGTTTGCCCGGCTAAGTTATTAGCATTTCTCTGAAGTGGGGTTTGAGCAAATTTCGTTTCTTTTACCTTTGAAAAGAAATAAATTCACCCCTACAACACTCCAGTAAAATGCTGATAACTTTGCCTAATAAACACTAATCTTCTCGCGGTTTTCAGCAAAACATTCTGTATTTAATTCTACAATAACTGAATGAGTATCATGCTTCTTGATTGTAAATTGTGCCGTCCAACTGCAAATCACTGTTTTTGGATGTTTCTGCATACATTTTTCCATATAAACTTCCAACGAGTTTAGCACCGCCCAAACGTTGACCGATATGGCTGAAATTTTGTCCAGAGCATCAGGGCATCAAATAGAACCGAATAAGAGGGCGGCCCATCAAAAAAGCAATGGGTAATGTTTTCAACATAACCGCGAGTAGACGTAGGACTTGTATTAACGTAACGTATTTACATTTAACTTTTGGATCTATGGAGTTTGATTATAGGCATTGTTATTGGAAATGACAACTTCCATGCTGTGTAGAATTATTAGCAATTTGTTTATTCAAAACTTCTGGAAATAAAACTAATAATCGGCCTCTAGCCGTGAACTCCGAGCAATGCGATGGGCGATTGCATCCATCGCAACCGAAACCACTGCATCTGACTATGATAGTGCACAGCATGACAAAAAAAGTGCGCCCACTTCTTTCATGCATATTCGCAGACCCACCGGCAGTTCTACCGCTGGTGACTGCATGCTGTCGCTGTGTAGGTAAACACGGCGAACGATTGAACGAAACAAAAAATGTGCAAGCAAAAAGCACGTCAGTACGCGCTGCTGTCACAAATTGTAATGACTCGCACACTGCAGGCACTGCTTCTTTTATACACAAAGAAAATCCTCCGGTAGACCCGAAGGCCCATAACATACCGCATTCTGATGTCCGTGTTAGGAATGCACGGGATTGATTACACATGAATTTTTTACTGGCTTTGACAATAATTGACATTTTCAATAGATTGTTAAAAATCTTAAGTTTCAATGAAATAGGCAAAATGGTGGAGAGTGTCCGAGTCGATTGATATATAAATCTTAAAAATCCATCGAAAGATAAAGCCGCTAGTAACTTTCAAAATCTTCCCTTCCAGCGTAACGCTCTCGATTTCCAAAAATCTAAATGACACCCAGTATAGTAAAGAAAGACGTAAGTCCTACGTCAAAAATTGAAAAAGTGTTTTTTGAGCCACTCTATTCTATATAGATATAAGTAGAGAAAAATCTGATTAAATTATTTGTTGGAAAACTAATCTTCGTTTCCCTTCATATTCCATAGATGCTCGACAAGGTCGTTCTGGAGTTGATAATGAAGCTGCTTGTTGTGAACTTTCTTGTATCGATTGAGGAACTTTGTGAAGTTATCTGCTTCTGAATCCATTGGTAACATTTCTGCTGTCACTGCTGTTCTGATGTCACATGTCGAATTATTATATGATTCATCTTCGATAATCATATTGTGAAGTATTATACAAGCACGCATAATGGATTTCAAATCATTCTTATTCCATAGCCGAGCCGGATTTTTAAGTATAGCGAATCGTCCCATTAACGCTCCAAACGCCCTTCCGACATCCTTTCTGGCCGATTCTTGCTTATCTGCAAAATACTGTGAATGAAAAATACTCTTAGATCTAGTTAATAAGTAAAAGCAGCGGTGTAAAATAAAACTACAAAAAGTAGTGCGATGACGTATAGCATTTGTTTTACCTTTCTCATATACACTAAGGGAATATATTCATTCCAAAATCATTTTTTTTTATAAATGGCCCGGATACCCATAGTGTTAAATACCAATCGACTCAGTTCTATGAATTGAGGTGATGTGTGTGTATGTGTGTGTGTGCACCCACCCAACAAAATGAAGCAAAAGTGTCACTCATTTTTTGGACACTTATCCTTAATCGATTTGCTTGCAACATGTTTCATTCGACGCAAAATATTTCCCCAATCGAGATTTTCACGTCCGAATGTGTGAGTGGCGATAAAAGGAAAACAAACACTCCTAGATGGTGCAACTCAGCAAAGATTGGGTAAAAATGAGTATATTTCCATATATTTTTTGACTCTTGAAATCATTGTGATGACCCGATCATTTTTGAGGTTATGAGCAGAAGGAAAACAAACATGTTTTTACACATGCCGAAGTGCACATTAGTGTGCGAGCGTTAAATGTCACTCATCTCTATGTTTCCTATCGAAAATTGTCTAGATCGGACTATTAAAGAATACTATTTTTTATAATGCACGAGAAATGCACCATTACCGCTAGGTGGATTAATCAGTTTTTTTTTTCTAAAACCAAAACTAAAGCCCCAAACGCAATTCGACGGAACAGCGACTGAAACGGAAAATTTGACATACAATATATAGAGATGAGTGACGTTTAGTGCTCGCACACTAATGTGCAATTCGTCATGTGTAAAAACATGTTTGTTTTCCTTCTGCTCATAACCTCAAAAATGATCGGGTCATCACAATGATTTCAAAAGAGTCAAAAAATGTATGGAAATATACTCATTTTTACCCAATCTTTGCTGAGTTGCACCATCTAGGAGTGTTTGTTTTCCTTTTATCGCCACTCACACATTCGGACGTGAGAATCTCAATAGAGATGAGTGACGTTTAACGCTCGCACACTGATGTGCAATTCGGCATGTGTAAATACATGTTTGTTTTCCTTCTGCTCATAACCTCAAAATTGATCGAGTCATCACAATGGTTGCGAAGGAGTCAAAAAATATATGGAAATATACTAATTTTTACCCAAACTTTGCTGAGTAGCACCATCTAGAAGTGTTTGTTTTCCTTTTATCGCCACTCACACATTTGGACGTGAGAATCTCAAGAGATGAGTGACGTTTAACGCTCGCACACTGATGTGCAATTCGGCATGTGTAAATACATGTTTGTTTTCCTTCTGCTCATAACCTCAAAATTGATCGAGTCATCACAATGGTTGCGAAGGAGTCAAAAAATATATGGAAATATACTAATTTTTACCCAAACTTTGCTGAGTAGCACCATCTAGGAGTGTTTGTTTTCCTTTTATCGCCACTCACACATTCGGACGTGAGAATCTCAATTAGGGTCTCGCCGACATTTCTCACCAACACGAACGCAGGTTCGTGGTTGCAAACAATCCCATTTGATTTTGCCGTGACAGCTGCTCGTGGTTGCAAACAAACCGAGTAAAAGTGTGAGTGAAACGTGCGTGTACGTACACGATCGCTGAAAGCCTAATGGGTTAACTGTCAATCCTGCCGTTTTTGTCGCCGTTACGCTGTATTTCGTGGGGTCTTTTTAATAAGTGGTGACTACATACCGTACATCAATCAGATTTTAATTACATTTTGTCTAGAATTTATTATAAGCATTTTGAAATGATCTCCCTATGCTGTGCTGTAGGATCTGTCAAAGTTAACACCGTCGTGTGTCTTCTTCTTATTTTTACTTGGATTCGTCTATAAGTAGATTGACGATCGAAATAATAACAACCGGTGCGTACATCAGGGCATCTTTAGTAATGTTACAGTTATAGTTATATTTATTTCCCGAGTTTTACATTTTATAACTGTCAAAGATATAAAACATGAAATGCATCTTCAGTAGCAGTTATAAGCTGCACATGTTTTATATTGGAAAACGAAAAAATGATCGTTCGGGGCCAATAAGGGACCGACTGTTTACTTCGATGGCATTTACTTCCAGGGTGCAGCAGCCGTAAAAAGTGTAGACAACAACCTTCCGTGCACCATGCTTACGGTACTCGTCACTGAGTGGCGATACCGGCGTTTCTATCTGTTTTGTTAAACCCGCTACTCTATGTTTTGAGATTCTCACAATTTTCAGCATGAGCTCATGGAAGAATGGTAGTTGGAAATCGATAAAATGTATGGAAAAATAACGTATTTCGCAAATTTATGGAAAATTGAAGTGTTTTAGAAGAAAGTAGTGATAAGGAATGAAGTATGAGGTGAAAAGCTTGTCTCCTGCACTTAGTTTGCACTGATTAGTAGTTTTATAGTGATGAAATTTCGATTTTACTACCACTGAAAAAACGCCATCTCTTGCATTAATCGTTTTGACTGGTACCTTATTCAAATGTCAAACTGTTATGATGTCGATGAAACAGTATTTGTTGTAGCTGATGACGTCATCTTCTATTGTTTTGAACGAAATAAAACTCTAGTAAATTTTGTTGCAAATTCGTGCAAAAATACAACTGTGCAGTATTCCAGTTATAAATTTCCCGACGAAACTGTTCGAATTTTTAAAACTGTAACGTCTGTTGAAGATGGCATTTTTACAGTTTCAATTTCATTTCCTAACTCCCATACAATTTATAACTCTACTAAAGATGCCCTGAGGGCATTGCAAGCCAAATTAGTAACCCTCAAAGTTGCGATAATAGCAATGCAAATGACTATCGCGAGAAGATAGAAAAATTCGAACGAGGGTCCGACGGTCGACCGTCGGAAAGTGGTTCCGCAAACGTCAAATCACTTGATGCACGGAAAATAATGTTGGTTGATTTTTTCGGTGTGAATGTTGATTATTGAAATCATAGAAAATATGTAACTTTAAACGAGTGTTAGGGTAAATGATATATTTTGGACATGTACATATTTTGGACAAGCCTGAGCTTCTTCGATCAATTTTAGATAATGTGTAGGAAATTTTTTATCGAAAGTATGATCATTGCATACTTTTACTTCAACTCTAGCGGCTCCTGATGAGAATTCACAAATCAACTATTATTTATCTTTAAAATTATCTAAAATGTAAAGCTTTCTACCAAAGTGCCTGCTGGACGCCAGTATGCAGGAGAACATGCATTATAGGACTCTTCATAACATGCACCTGAAACACGTTTAAATTGGTTCAAACGGCAATCTTGAGGTCCTGCGGCCAAAGTTTAATTGTAATTGAGATACTAACATATTCCAATCGCTTAACATGAACTTGAGACGGATGAAAAAGGAGTGACCAAAATGAAGTTATGTTTTTATGCATCAAACATTTATTGGTCACCCCATGTACAGTACATGGATGAACCATTAATTGCCAACTTTCAGGCTGTTTTCAATGATATCGATAAGATTGCTAAACAATGTTAATTTCTGGTTTAATCTATGTCAGTTAAGCAAATAAATGCATTTAAATGAATGTGGATACGTGTAGGTAAGTCATACACAGAGAAAAAAAAAGTTGGGATTCCAACATTTTCTAATTTCATTTCAACAATGTAGGAAATTTGGTGATTTTTAGAGCTAAAACTTTCCATTCGATTGTTAAATTGATAGATTTGAAAGTTTTTTTCTAGTTTGAAACTATTATTTTTACAGTGAAAATTCTCAGATTAAAAATTGTAAAACAGTTAATCAAACTTAAATATTTCACTTTTTTGGCAACACTGACATGGAAAAATAATGCAACTTGCAACCAACGAATATCTGTCAGTTGCAATAAAAAAGTTGAAAACGTAAGTGCGATTATGTTGTACGCGTAGTGGCCGTTTACGGCCACATTTTCTTTGGATCCTGGACTACGGAGGCGCTACGACCGGAACCGGCGCTAGGATAGTGCTATAAATCAATTGACAAGCAGCCACCGAATGCTGCTTGTCTCCGCCATTCTCATCGGCAAACGTTTCCTCAGTTACCATTCCAGCTAGCAGTTCGGTCGTCGGTTATGTTGCGGAGTACATGTCCTGCTGCTGGTTCGTAATTTATAATTTATTATTGCTAACGAAATTCTGAAGAACATAACTATTTTTCAGGTCAATGAATAAAGTCCATTGCCAAACTTCGACGAAAGACTACTATAGGCAAATAGAGGCAGAGTTGAGGAAAGGTCAAATTTCTGAACGTATACCACAAATTTGGTGAACATGTAAATACCGGGCGAGTTCATCGGTTCACTATTCAAGTTTGACCAGACACCATACCGCTATTTACCAGAAAATCTAGCGTGTCGACGTAGAAAAACGGCAAGAATATGAAAAGCTTGGTAAGAGCTCCGGCAAGAATCTGGAACAGAGCTGGAAAAGCATCATGAGAATCATCACTGACCGGATGGAACAGCACTCTCTGTCGACCAAATACGTAATCTTATCACTGCGCAAGAACAGTTGGATAACGCGGAAGATGGCCTTCGGCGTTGGACTGTCTCCTACCGCTTGCCATAAAGTACGATCTGGTCCTGCGTCCACCGTTTCGCTGCGAGTACCATAACCAGGGAGAATGGGATCTGACATCGCAATTCCAGCGCTATATCATGGCACCCTAGAACCCGATTCCTTTGCAAGACGCAGAACATGAACATGACGATACAATAAATTGAGCAATAAATAAAAAATATTATAAATCTGAAAATTTATTTTGGCATTTCATTGGAATTGAAAGTACACAACACTTATTGCTTTGAAAGTATCACTGTTGATTTCAATGTAAAATACACAATTAGATTTGAGAGGAAAATGTTATTTTGAAAAGTAAAATACACATTTAGTTTTAAGAGAAAACTGTTATTTTGAAAAGTCGGCTCTAGTTAAAGATCATCCCGATGTGACATTTTTGCAATTGTAGATTTAACAATTCTATACTTTCTACTGAAAATCACTAACGAATTTTCTTAATTTTACTAACGTTTCTTTGGATTTTACCAACGATTTTTTTTTGTGTGTACCATTGAGATCTGTAGGTAGCCATTTTTAAATTAGGAGAAAATGACTCTGTCCAAAATATATGCATTTTCCATGTCGAAATTATATATTTGATGTCCAAAAAGAAATTATTTCAGTTCGCAGTATATCACAGTTTACACCTAGTAAACGTAATTTACTCAAAAATTGGGCAATGGAGACACAAGACCAATCATAGGTTATGTATTTAGATGAACCTAGTGGTTTTCAATTGTTTTATACTATTCAATCTCGATATATTTTCTAATGAATGTCCTGTGCTTGTCCAAGATACATCATTTACCCTACATGCCGCTATATATTTTAAATAAGTTTTATGGCACTTTCAAGGTATTTCGGAACGTATTTATGCGCTTTTGATACATTTTAGATGTCTCGAATATTCTTGATTTAAAGGAATATCAACACTTTTCGCACAGTGCATATCATTTGAAGTTTCCGACACTCAGTCTTCTTTCTTCTTCTTTGCTCCGCAAAATTAGAAGTTTTCTCTGTTCTCGCAATATTCACTGGTGCGCTTGCTCTAAGGTGGCGCATATCAGATCAGAAATCGGCAAAAAGCAACACTGTGCACCGTAGTAAATGTAACTAGATAAGTACCTAAATAAATTATTATACCTACGCATAGTATAAATAGTGCAAGCTGCGATCATTTTCTTCAAGTCGATTCAAGTACGAGACACTGTAGACGACCTAACTATTGAGGTCGAAATATGTATCTGTCTAGGTACAATTAAGTGGTGGAATTAAATGAGATTGTACAAACTCGTCTTATGACAAGTGAAGAAAATTATTTCAAGACTACACAGAAATAAAATCCGTGGTAATAACTACTATTTTGTAGACTACGCTCTGTTTTTAAAACTACTATGAACATTCAGTAAATCTTGCCATGGTTTCAGAGAAATTTACCACTGTTTCAGTGTATGTGACAACATTCCGCATGGGCCACAGTTGATTTTTACTGCGCGCATGGTCAAATTAAACGGGTTTGTTATCTGCTGAAAATCGTCGGTGCATATTCTTAAAATAACCCTCGGAATGGTAGTTTCGACTGCAATTTTTTTTTGCGTGTATCTTTAAGGCTCGATGCCCACGTAGCGTCATTTCAACGCAGAGTGCACGTGGCGTCAAAAAGACGCAGGTGTGCACCGGGAAAAAGCGGGAACGCAGCGTCACCACGCTGATGCACACCAGCGTTATTTTAACATCGGCCCTAACTAGTTTATTTGTGGACGCAGTAGCGCCCATGGCAAGTGTTTTTTTTTTCAATATAACTACCCGAGTAAAAAATACAGCAGAATAACAATACAATTTATTTTAACACTACTATTAATAACATTAAATTGGCAATAGATTATATTGTAAATGAAATCATAGAAATACATTAGAATGCATTGTTATGAACCATTTACTCAAATGTAATTGAAGTTTTCGCAATAGAATGTACGGGTTGTTAAGTATCGTAACTATACAAAAACAATAGAGTGTATGGTTAATATTATAGATAGTGGAATATATAGATGAGCGAAGATAAATCCTCTGTCTACAAAACGAACTGTCAAACGTGTCTCCAAACGAGCATGACGTCACGATTTCAATGGAAACGTTTATGGCTGTGACGTCATATGCGCGTATGCACGGGCAAAAAAATCGATTCAGCCATGCTTTCGCTCATCTATAGATTCTACTATCTATAGTTAATATATTGTTGAAATATCTGAACAAAACTGTTCAAAATATAATGGATTGTATTGTATTTGTATAGTAAAACAATACGATTTTTGATTTCTCAGTTGTGACAGCTTTACTGTTTAACAATGCAATTTAAAGGGAAAAAATGCATATTTGGCGCTATGGAGCACATATTGTTATATAGTTTATATGCAAAAACGAAAACGTTTTAAAAAACAATTGCAAGTATTGTTATATTAGAGAAATATGTATTGTATGATGTATTGTATCCTCAGCGTTGATACAATCTGTGCAACCATCAAGAAACAATGTATCCTATTGTATACCGTACATTGTATGGCAATTCAATTGTTTACACTGTTGAACCAATAGTACGTTTTTATCCGGGTACAGTGATCGTTCGCTAATTGGGGCACGACCTCACCCCAACTAGCGAATGCCGTTCGCTAATTGGGGCGTTTTGACAAGCGTCAATGTTGTTTACTTTTTGCATTGAACAAAGGAAAAATATACGCGCCAGAAAATATTAATCCCGCCAAACACGGAAACCAAAAGTCAACGCGTTTTTGACATCACATTTGAAGTTTGGCTGCTTTTAATTGGGTTTCGCCCCAATAAGCGAACCCCCAACTAAAAAGCGCCTTAACTAGAAAAAAACCCAATTAGCGAACGTTCACTGCAATATAATAGCATTAAAAAAAATCAAAATTTTCAACGTCTGTTGTCTGTGATTTTTACCATCGTACCATCCATTAGTACACAGAAAAAAGTTCCGTGGTAATTACTACCCGCATAAATTAAAACCATCTGCTTTATTATTATTATTATTCATATGAATTAAACAATATGGTAACTATTTATATAATCATCGACTTAAAATACGATTGTAAGTTTATCAAGAACAAATACTATACAAAATTTTTAATGTACGACGCCATATGTAATAATTTCACAACATATTGGATTTATACAATTTCATACAATCCATGTTCGATTTTCTGTGAAATGAATACGATAAGCAACTGGGATTGGCCATCAACAGATATAGTAACACTTCTGATTGTAGCTATGATATAATCATGTATCATCTGAGACTGATATTTTTCGTTCTGATTCCACGCGAACATTCAAAAATCATATGGTTCAATGATAAAACTATGGTAAGCGTTCTTCTTCCGCAATCAGTGTGCGTATCTATTGACAGATGTACGACTGCCATGTTTTATTTAGATGTGATCAATGCGGGTTTGCTCAAAGTGTTTATGTTGGTGAATTATTTTTTGTTTTATTTATTACATCGCTAAAAAGGTAAGCATATATAATAAAATTTATCTATACACAATATAAATTCAATTTCGAAATAAATTATTATTCCTGCAGGATGTCATGATGTGTCATTTCCTCTAGTTTCCAACAATTTGAAGGAAAGGATACGGCTGTCCAGGTGCTGCGGATAAACCAAAAGTGATACCTCATCACATCGCAAACAGCAGGAAGATGATGTCGGTGTTTTTATACAAGGAACTGTCCGAACGATGTCAATCTGTAAGGACGATGAAGTGCTGCTGGTCCTGCGTGGTCACTAAAAGGGCAATCAAGTAGACAATATTGTGCAAGTTTACCGGAAAAGGTTCTTTTTTGTTGGATGAATCCAGCGAGAGAAGGTCCGCCGCATGACCATTCACCCGTCGAAGAACCGGATTTTGGGCTGAAAATGGACAAGGATTGCAAAAAGACTCTGGGCTACCGTACCGCTGGTTGACCAGTAGCGTTACCGAAGAAGAGGATCAAGTGCACCAAGGAAACGGCCGCAACTTCCACCATGGACAGCAGTTATTAAACTTCCAATCCCCTAGGAGACTACTGTTTCTTTCATTCATGTGCAATCAAAAGTACCGAATTAATTTAAAAAGGAAGTGAGAAGCAAATGATTTTCTCAATAAAACACCTTATTAACATGTAGAATATTTGTTTTGATTTCATTAAATGAGTGGAAAAATACCAATGATTGTTCCTACTAATCAAAGATAAGAGATATGGTCCGTCGATTTTTGTTTCATGTATCATTCTACTGTATCCGCATTGCATCCCATAATGTTTTATCTGATAACGAGGATTGTAACTAAACCGCATCACATATTGTGCATTGAAAAAAATGTACTGGAAAATGCCCACTTTTGTACAGTGATTATACTTAACCGCCCATTACCCACGTGGTTGATTTGCCAAACACAATTTAACATACTGTAAGAACCACTTAGGATGAGGTTAGTTTATCATAGTTATAAACAGCAATCGGAATGGCAAGAATAAAATTATTTATCATCATAAATTATCTGAGAGATGGTCCAATTACGGTTCAGAGTTATGCGGGTACTATTTTGTAGACTACGCTCTGTTTTTAAAACTACTATGAAATTTCGGTAAATTTTACCATGGTTTCAGAGAAATTCACCACTGTTTCAGTGCATGTGACAACATTCCGCATGGGCCACAGTTGATTTTTAATGCGCGCATGGTAAAATTAAGCGGGTTTGTTATCTGCTGAAAATCGTCGGTGCATATTATTAAAATAACCCTCGGAATGGTACACTGAAAACAATTCGCACGCTTGAACCTCATGTTAGGGCACGATAAACTCAATTTCCCATGTAATGTAATTATTCAATCAATTTCTAACAGCTTCGATTAATATACCATGTAAAACTCACTGCAATGCACATTAATTTTTTGAACATATTCACCCATGGTGAACCTATAAGAATTCCACGATACATTCACGTGAAGCGCCAGAAGAAATTTACTACTAGTGGTACCACATGACTCTAACGTGTTTCGCTTGTCGTTATTGCCACAGATTGGTTGCGCTGCTAGAATGTTTTTTTTTCACAGACGGTGACAAGCAGGAGTCGTCGCCGAACCGCTAAACGTGTAAGCCGGGAATCAGCAAACGAATTTTGCGTATCGATCCGGAAACTGAAGGTAACTATATTGAATTATTATTCAATAATGATAGATTTAATTAAAAGAATGATTGTTTTTTTCCATTTCAGAAATTGCATCGACCGCAAGAATTAGGATGTGCTTTCGTAGTGCTAATTACATCAGTCACTTCTGCTTCCCATACAACCAGCACATTGCGCATTCCAGGGATTCCAGGCATCAGGCGTTACTTATTTTAAGCTGGTTACAATCTAATCCCAGAGAAAGTTGGTCACACAGATTATACGGATGGCTAAAATGGATTATTTACCAAGTCGCGGCTCGCAGGTATCCGAACAGAAAATTAGAAACTCGAGCTCAATAAATTATGAATGCCGCGTAAAATCAAGTGGAAAGACATGCATATTTTAGAGAAAGAACAAAAATTTACATAATCTTATGAGTTGACAATAAAATGCAAATTTGAATTAAGACTCCAATAATTGCGTGTTTAATAATTACAACTAGATGAGTCATTTGGTTTTTAATTCACAATACATCTCCAATGAGCAAAATAAATGGGGTTCACATGACATCTAAATAAATTTCTATTCAAATTCATTATAATAACAACCGCTTTTCACTGTACTGAATATATATACTGTAATATTGTGTATATCAATTTATCATGTTGTCCACTATAATTTGAATTGTTATGCATAGCGAAAACGTTCGTACTCTACACTATATATCAACGTGTCAAACTTGTGGATAACTGATGGAACACAAATAGTGAGAAATAACGTGTATTACATGTAACATCTTGGTTTACAATTCTTTCAGTGTAGTTTAGACTGCAATATTTTTTTGCGTGTACACGGAGAAAAATGAGAAAGTCTAATAGCTTATTATTTATTCCTTTCGAAACTTTTACGATTTTTAATCATTCCTTCGCTTATAAATTAAGCTTTCGTTTTGCTTTTTTGGGGTTTATTCTTCCAATTGCATTTCAAATAACAATTTCTACTCTTGGAACTTGAAAAACTTTTTAGTATTCTCAAGTCCTGCAAGATGGCAGCCGCAAAGCAGTTTTCTCTGAATATTTGATTTCGTTTAATTGTTCGCATTGGCTCGTGATACGCTTATCAATTGGCGTGAAAAAGTTGATGTAACGGAAAACTTAGGCCAAGTCGATACAATTGGCAAAATAACGGACAACGTGGCCTCACACACACGGCCGTTCTGCTAATATGGACCACGCCGAACTGACACCGGTAAGTTGTTAACTTCTGCTGGACCTTCTTAAATTATTAAAACACTTTTCCAGTTTTTCCCAAGGTTTACTCTTCCCACGCTCTCATGATCCCGATTCAGATGCCGCTACGGCATTAACTTCAACAATTATGGTAAACCGCGTCATCCGAAAGAGATACTCCATTGTTTGGACGAAGATGTCTAAAGTTACGTTTAACAGCGTTTAACCCTCCGAAAAACCGGTCATATAGCAGCTCTAGTGCCTATGGAAAGGGTTACAGTGCCGCTACAGGAGACGTTTCCAGCTAGTCGATGGACATTTCGTTTCGAGTGGCAACCCCCACCATGATCCTGTTTTGTACGGAAGGATTTCCCAAATCAAGAGAGAGTACCACCGCAAAAGGCACAAAATAATGTAAAGTTCACATTGTAAACCTGTAGCTTTATCGAAATATTAAAAATAAAGAGTTTTTCAAACATCATGATGCTTTTCAAATGTTGAAACGTCAAATTTTTTCACTTTGTTTTGAAATAATGATCTTTCATTGAATAAATTATTATTAAGCCTCATTAAATAAAAATAGAATAATCATTCCAATGAATAAACTTAAGTTAATCATTCAAAGCTTATTGTTCATTTAAGCATTTCAATGAGTGGATAGACCGAATATGGTTTTAGATTAAAGTTTAAGCTATTTAGCTTTTTTATTTTTATCCGTGTACCATCGAACTGTCAAATTTTAACTAAAAGTTAAACGAATCGCTGGAATGGTTCACTGCCTAAGAATATTCACCGACGATTTTTAACAGATAACAAACACGTTTGATATTACCCTGGGACGGGACTTGCAAAGAGGAAAAAATGTAACTTCATCTGCAACCAGCAAGCGCTGTCACGAATTGTCAGATGCAACCAGCACCTTTTTTGTGTAAAAGTATTGGTATCCCTCAACAAGTATTCCGAATGATTTTGTTTTACGAGTACTTTTTCACTTTGAAAAGTATTCTAGAAAAGCCGGACAGCTTAATATTGAACTGTTATGAATACGTGTTTTATTTCCGATAGGAAAATCTTTATAAAAATAAGTTTACAAATCCGTAAATCACAAACACTTTTATTGTGCTCAGGAGATTCTACCCGGGATTTAGGTGAAACACTCAAGGAAACAGTTGAGAATCGATGATCAACTGTGATGAAAAGAAGAACAAGTGTCAAAACAAGGAAAAAGAAGCAGGTCTCGTCTCAGATATTACCATGCGCGCAGTAAAAATCAACTGTGGCCCATACTGAATGTTGTCACATGCTGAGACGCGGCCTGCAAAGACGGCTTCTTCTTCCTTGTTTTGTCACTTGTTCTTCTTTTCATCACAGTTGATCATCGATTCTCAACTGTTTCCTTGAGTGTTTCACCTAAATCCCGGGTAGAATCTCCTGAGCACAATAAAAGTGTTTGTGATTTACGGATTTGTAAACTTATTTTTATAAGACGATCCCCACCAGTGCGTAAATAAAGCCAAAATAGCAACCTCTATCATGACGCGAACTCGCACCGGTCGTTGGTAAACGGGTTTGGGAAATGTAAACGCAACCTTCGGTGAATAGCGAGTTGGCAAATTTGGCGACCCGCTCCAACCGTTGCCAAACCACACACACGGAAATATAGAGTAACGCATAAATAAAAAATGTGCCGTCTTCTGAAAAATGGTTCGGTTATTCATCATCAAAACCATTGTGATGGAGGTCAGTTTAGTTTGGATTTCAACTGATTGGTGGCGCTAGTGCATATGAAATAACCTGATAGGTTAGATATCTCTAAATCTGGAATTTTTAGAATATTGGCGTCTTCTACAAAGTTGTTCGGGCGGTCAAAACTATCATGACGAAAACAAGTTTAATTTGAAATACAACCGCATGGCGGCGCTAGTGAATTGGAAATAACCTAAAAGCTGCGATCATTTTCTTCAAGTCGAGTCAAAAGTACGAGACACTGAAGACAACCTTTACTGTTGAGGTCGAAATACGTATCTGTCAAGATACAATTATGGTGGAATTCAATGGGATTGTTTAAACTCGTCTTATGACAGGTGAAAACATTCCACTAAAAAGCTCAAAATAATTTTCTTTATCAATAACCTAAAAGGTTAGATATTTCGATAGTTGAAATCTTAAGAATATTGCCGTCTTCTACAAGAAGTTGTTCGGATGATTAAAACCATCATGACGAAAGCAAGTTTAGTTAATAATACAACCGCTTGGCGGCGCTAGTGTATTGGAAATAACCTGATAGGTCAGGTATCTCAAAATATGTAATTTTTAGAATATTGCCGCCTTCTACAAAGTTGTTCGGGTGGTCAAAACCATTATGACCTATGCAGGTTTAGATTAAGATATAACCGCTTGGTGGCGCTAGTGTATAAGAAATTACCTCGGAAATTACCTGCTAGGTTAGATATTTCGAAAACTGAATTTTTTAGAATATCCCAAGTAACAATTCCCAAGCTTGTTGGATTTATTTAATTCTTATAGCGGATTTATTATAGCAATCACCATGGCTAGTTGCTCAGTTTTATTGGCACTCTTATTACTATCAATAAACCTCTCATAAATCTGCTGAAAAAGCTTCAAATGTCAAATGCCATTTGATTTTATGAGCTGCTCTACGGTTGTTATGAAGAGCGCAATAAGTCATATTTTCAAAGCTCGCTAAAAGCCACAATTTTTGGTCGTAATGTGGTCAAATGAATAACCGCAATAAGGATATTTGCATTGCAAAGAGTTTATAAGGGTGTAAAATAAGAGCAACATTTTTCTGATCGGATTTCATGATGGCCATATTGGAAAAAATGAGGCACTGTCAAGTCAGTGAAATTTATCGCTGAAATCCATAATTAGATAATATTTTCGTCGCGTAGAACACTTCTCCTAGTAAATTATTAAAATTGGAAATATATCAGGATGAAAAATCTACAGATTAAGTGGATATTTGAGATGTTGGTATTATAATTGGCGTGGTATAGAGTCTTATTCTTTACCTAGCTTTCACCATAAAATTGAAAGCGCATCTATTTTGAACGACAGTATATTGCAAAACAAAGTTGAATAAATATTATTGTGTTTATATGCTCATCATAATTTGCATCATCAGTCCATTTTGTTATTATTTTTCCGCAATTTTGTTTCCCTTTTTTCAAACCAATATTTTGACAGCTGCCGCATAGCCAAATTCCCTTTTCTGCGGTTGGTTTAAAAGGGGTTTCCAAATACGCTTATAACAGGTTTATAGTGGTCATCTAGAGAGGGCCACTTGGTCATACTATACTCTTATAGAGGTCATCAGATGGTTGTCGTGTAATAATGGGTTTTATTGTTAGTTCTTATAATTTGATCGTGAAAACCAATTCAAGAGTGGAATAAAACTTGAAATGTTACTTGGGTATTGCCGTATTCCACAAAGTTGTTCGGGTGGTGAAAACCGTCATGATGCAAGCAAGTATAGTTTTAAACACAATCGCTTAGCGGCGCTAGTGTATAAGAAATAAACTGATAGGTTAAATATCTCAAAATCTGGAATTTTCAGAATATTGCCGTATTGTACAAAGTTACTTGCCATAAGACGAGTTCGTACAGTTCCATTTAATTCCACCACTTGGTTGTACCTTTGACAGATACTTATTTCGACTTCTACAGTAAGGCCATTCTCAGTGTCTCGTACTTGACTCGATTCAACTCAACTCGAGCGCCAACGAGTATTGCGGTTTCAAACTAAACTTCTGGTTTTGACTACCCTTTTAAATCTTATATAACATAACCAACCTAACAGATAATTCGGATAACTTTTGAGAAGATGGCCACTTTCTAACTCTAACGGATTTAGAAATATTGAACCTAACAGGTTATTTCTCATACACTAAGCGCCACTATGCGTATGAATTCCAAACTAAACTAGTCTCCATCATAAATGTTATGGCTACCTGAACAACTTTGTAGAAGACAAAATCTTGCTAAGTCTTATAGATCTCGAGATATCCACCTCACTAAATTATTGCATATAAGCTAGCACCACCTAGCAGATGTGTGTCTAGCTAATCTGATAATCACAAAATGCATTACGCACATACTTATATTACAAAAGTTGGAGCGCGTTCTGAAAGATTTGAAAATAAATAATATTTTTTTCCTGATTTTATTTATTTCCGTGTTTGCCTCAATAGCAACCGGATATTCACCACCGGTGCGAAGCATGATTGCACTTCAACAACCGTGATAGAAACAACCGGTGCGAGAACAAGTGCATAAATAAAATATGAACGCATTTCGTTCCTATACTAGACACTCATTTGGATACACATCGGTGGGGATCGTCTAAAGATTTTCCTATCGGAAATAAAACACGTATTCATAACAGTTCAATATTAAGCTGTCCGGCTTTTCTAGAATACTTTTCAAAGTGAAAAAGTACTCGTAAAACAAAATCATTCGGAATACTTTTTGAGGGATACCAATACTTTTACACAAAAAAGGTGCTGGTTGCATCTGACAATTCGTGACAGCGCTTGCTGGTTGCAGATGAAGTTACATTTTTTCCTCTTTACAAGTCCCGTCCCAGGTTGTCACATGAACTGAAACAGTGGTGAATTTTTCTGAAACCATGGTACAATTTACTGAAATTTCATGGTAGTTTTAAAAACAGAGCGTAGTCTACAAAATAGTAGTTTTAACCACGGAATTTTTATCTGTGCTTGTACGGGGTCCAAATCAAGTTGGTTACCCTACCTTATGTTACATGCGTAACGCATAATCATGAAAAAATAACACTTGCATGAAATCCAACATGACAGTTTAGTTTACGGCAGCATAAAAAATGTAAATAAAGGCTTCAGTGATTTTCGTAGCCCTCCTGCCACCAGGGAAGTTTTAGTATCTAGGCCATCTATGCTGAAAAGTTTAATAGATTTAAGAACTAAAAATATTACTTTCTATAAGAAACTTCGAAAGTTTGCAATCGACAATATCTACATTTTTAACTCACCGAAGTCGAATCTACCTCGGAAGCGTGAATGATAGAAAAATCAACCTGATCTAGAATGATAACCAAAGCTGGATTTGCAAAGATATGGCAACTGAGTCGACAGGGAGTGAGATTTGCCAGTACATTAAATGATACTACTCCCAAAAGGATATGCATTGTCGGCGCGGGCCCCGCTGGATTTTACGCGGCTCAATATATTTTGAAGCACTTGGATAATTCCCAAATCGACATTCTAGAGCGACTACCTGTTCCCTTTGGACTTGTAAGGTAAGATTTGAACTGTTTCGTCGAATTGGATTATTAAATAAGATTTTATTTCATAGATTTGGTGTGGCACCAGATCACCCTGAGGTTAAAAATGTGATCAACACATTTACGAAAACTGCGGAGAATCCACGTCTGAGGTTTTTGGGAAACCTAAGTTTGGGAAAAGATTTCACGCTAGACGAACTCAGAGATAGGTATCATGCTGTTTTATTGGTAAGTACAATGGGCAGTAAACTATAGTTGTTTCAATGATTTATGAGATTTTGCTAGCTACTGCACTACTGACAGAGATAATGTGATGCATGCACCAAATCCATGCTATTATCTGTACAGCCATGAAAGTAGAAGCAATTTATAGCAAATCATGGTACATTTTATGTATGGGTTGAGTGACGGTATGAGCAGTACAATTGTAGTGCGCCTTGCCGCGTCGATAGCGTTTAAGTAATCTAATCGCAAAACGATTGCACTCTATCTAATCTATTCATTATTCGTACCTACATTACATATTTGGCTATCAGCCATTCATCGATTGTACTGCGGCGCAACCTCTACCGAAGTTCTGATATTTATTGGCAGAGGATTTGTTATGAAAGATATTATGCTCAAAATAACAAGGATTTTGAATAACTTCGGCTGAAATTTAGATTAATAATTTCAATTAAATACCGAATTCTTGATTTTACAGACATATGGGGCAGACAAAGACAGAAAGCTAAACATTCCAAATGAATCAGTAACAAACGTATTATCAGCTCGGGAATTCGTGGCCTGGTACAACGGTTTACCTGGTTTTGAACATTTAAATCCGGATCTCAGTGGCAACACACTGACGTTACTAGGACAGGGTAATGTGGCAGTCGATGTGGCTCGAATAGTGCTATCCGGGCCGGATTTATTAAAGGTAGAATCCAAAAATATTAAATACGTTTTAATTATTTTGAAAATATAGTTTTTTATTCAATTTACAGAGCACTGACATTACTGAATATGCGCTGGAGACACTTTCACGAAGCAACATAAAGAAAGTGCTCCTTGTGGGTCGCCGAGGGCCTCTGCAGGCGGCCTTTACTATCAAGGAACTACGAGAAATGCTCAAACTGCCAAATTGTACCACAACTTGGCGACCCAATGATTTGCAAGGTTTGTTGTAGGTACATTAGATTTTAAACTGGGGAAACCAATCATATATGTACTACGTCCCGATAAACTCTGAAACTATTCAACTTCTCATGAGCTCATTTTCACGAAACTTTATGTTTTGCTTTTGTTACAGTGTATATCTCCTCTATATATAAATTCAATGGTTTCATCTGTTAGCTGTCAAGCTCGAACTGAAATCGATCTGGAGTGCTGCTATCAACTAAATGATTGACATACTGAAAATGAAACCCGAGCGAATTCGGGCAGGTTCTAATTATTTTCATCAATTTTAATTCTTTAGTCTCTCTTTATTTTATTTTATTTTGCTTTAGGTTTTTTAACAGTACCTATTCAAAAATGTATTTTTCTTTTTTACTTATCTTATTTCCTAATTATCTAATACATGCATCCATATCTCAGACTAGGTGCTCAACTCTATCATCTTTATTTTTGTTAATTTGTATGATACATTTATTATTATAATTATACATTTCAATCACCCCTGGCAGTTAAGATTTTTTTTCCTCTGGTTGCTCTGAACCTCTGGTTCTCTATGTTTCCTTGTCCTAACCGTAGCTTTGCGAATACATTCAATGTTGGGAATTTCTTCACCTTATAGAAGCAAGTGCAAAATGCCACTACTAGAATGTCCACTATTGATCATTCTACTAAGATGAAAGCTAAGACGAAAATTTTGGTTGAATTTTTTTTGATTAGGTGTTTTTTTTTTCAGACCTAGACGAAGCACTGCCCAGTTTACCACGGCCTCGCAAACGAATCACAGAGCTGATGATCAAAAGCCTTACGGAACAAACTGCTAATAAGGATTGCACCGAGGGTAATAAATTCCTACCGCTATTCTTCCGCTCTCCGGTTAAAATCATAGGCACGAATCGTGTGGAGGCAATCGAATACACCGTCAACAAATTGGCCGACAATCAGGCGGTTTCTACAGATGAACGAGAAGTAATTCCAACTGATCTTGTGTGCCGAAGTATCGGTTACAAGTCAGTCAACATGGACGCCAGTTTGAATTTTGACGACCGAAAAGGTTGCGTTCCAAATGTGGCTGGCAGGGTGCTGAAGCGAACGCTCACCGGTAGCGATCAAACGATCGACGATATAGAAGACAAGTATGAGAATGGTTTGTACGCATCTGGCTGGCTCGCAACCGGTCCGACGGGAGTCATTCTTACCACGATGAACAATTCGTTCGGCGTGGCGGATTTGATCTGTAGAGATTTCAAAAATAATGTGATTCGGATAAAGGAAGCCAAACCCGGATTGGATACGAGTGGAAAAAGGGTGGTCAGCTGGATGGGCTGGAAAGCGATCGACGCAGAAGAATGTCGTCGAGGAGCAACAAAAGGAAAGCCCCGGGAAAAAATAGTCAAGGTGGATGAGATGCTCAACATTGCGGACGGAAAGTGAGACACTTGAATAATGTGAGATTGAAAAATCAACGGTTATTGGTTGCGTATGGCGTATTGTTGTAGGTATTGGAAATTTATTTATTATTTAGATATTGGCTATTTTACGCTCAAGCGTATGGGAATCTATAAGGTTTATAAGGTTCTATGCATTCAGGATCACTCAAGGAATATTTATTGTACCAAGTTGAATTTTCTTTCATCCGAAATAGTCATAGCTGAAATAATTTTATTAGATAGTTATTATCAAAGTTAATTTCTTCAGAATCGAGCAGATTTATTCTTCGTAGCATTTCTTCAGGCACCGTTTTGCATTCCTGCTGTCATTGCCGAATGTTGAACCAAACCTGAAAAATGTGTATTATTTATAATCATTTATGTATTTATTTGCCAACATAACTAATGCTATGCATAATCAAATAGGTTTCTGGTAAGCACTTATAAGTTTGTATGCCATGGTTTCCGTACTTATGACCGAAACATTAGGATATTATGAAAATTTTGTTAAATTTCTTGAAACTTTAAATTTCCCAAATCATAAATCGGATTTGCAGTAGGGGGAATGACGGCTTTGGCAGGTTTTGTTCTATTATTGTCAGGGTTTTTTTTATGACTGATTATGCTCAAATTTGGCCTAAACATTCTTTGCATCAAGATTTTTTTTATGTATACTGTTATCCGACTTGTCAATATCCCCAACTCAGCCATCTTGGATTTTTGTATGGAATTTATGATCGTTTATTTAAGTTTTGCACTGAAAATGTATGTTTCCCCCCGCGCTGGTTATTCCCATCTACTGACGAAGTCGGATAACCTGTACATAAAAAATCTTGCTTTGCATATCAAAGTATATTGTTGCCGAATTTCATAAAGTTTGGTCGACAAAAACCCCCCTGCCAATAATAGAACAAAACCTGCCAAAGCCGTCTTTCCCCCTACATACTATCTGTTTCTTAATTCATGTATCGTCAATCATACGGTTTATTTTAGAATATTTTAGAGAAACCAAATTAGGAATTATCAAGGAATGTAAAATAACAACATTGCTAATGACAACAACATTGTCCTGTCTTGTAAATGTTGGGACAAACTCAACTCGCAATAAGCGTTTGTCCCAAACTGCAACAGAATAGGACAATGATCGCCTGCCGCGCATTTTGAGAAGTAGTCGGTTTCCGCTGATGTTTTTGGTTAAATAAGTATCAGTTATCATAATTTAGATATAAACTTAACCATCTGTTGACATGATTTGTGTTTTACTTCTGAAATATGCATGTTATCGCAGTTTGAAAAGTTCACAACAATTACCTCTCCATGTTTGTTGCAAATAAAATTGAACGCAACAATGTCTTTATCCTCTGCAGCTGAGGACAAAGAGTTATCGCTATTCTCTTTTGTCGCTTGTTTTTTGCATTTTTCAGCGACAATTACATTCCTTGGGAATTATATAATAGACACTAAAATACTTATATACCGTGCTGTGCCCTTATTCCGATCAGCGCCTAATTCCGTCCACGCAAGACAAAATCTATATCTAAAAATGAATTTCTGTCTGTCTGAACCTTATAGACTCCGAAACTACTGGACCGATCGGCGTGAAAATTTGTATGCAGATGTTTTTGAGGCCGGGGAAGGTTCTTAAGATGGTTCGAGACCCCTCCTTCCTTTGTAAAGGGGGGCTCCCATACAAATGAAACAGAAATTTCTGCATAACTCATTTTCATTTTTCATTTTGCAGCGTTTGGTGGGGCAATGAGAGCGCAAGTCAATCCAAAGCCGATAATAGAGAGGGTAATGGCAGAAGAGTCCGTGCAGACCACTTGAACGCCATGGGGTAGGATAAGGATGGGGTGAAGTGAGGTTCGGATTTGGAATCGACTCGACACTAATGCAAAATGTAATTGAATGCAAACTAGTCAATGATCAAAGGCTAAAATGATAATTTCAAGATTTCTAGTACAACGTTTTTCTAGTTATTAAAAGCAATGTTTAAAATGCAATGTCTTCTTTTTTGCCTAAGAAGCATCTGATGTGGTTTGAAGGCCACTTAGTCATATAGTACAATTATAAGTTATTTAATGTGTTAGCTTTTTGTGACCACATTGAAAATATAAAAAAAATATTGCGAATTTGTGTTCTATTTTTAACTTTTATTTATGCAGAATGAAAATTAATTGACTTTGTTTGCTCTGAGTGTAGGTTATGCGTTCGTCAAATCACTTTGTTTACCTAAGTCATTGTTTCGTCAATGTTTTTAAGCTGTGTCGACACTACAAACTCAATGTAAGTTGTATAATGTAAAAGTGGAAACTGCTAAAGAACTTAGTTTGTTCCATTATATTTTTTTTGTCAAGGTTGCCTATAGCTTTAAACTGTTCTAACAAGTAGCTTTATCGTTGATTAATTACGGTGATTATCTATTAAGTTCTAATCAAGGTCAGGTATAGGATTCACTTTTCGGTGGCAAGCTAAAGCTTCATCACGCCTATTGCCTATCTGTTTGTAAAAATTATCGAGAATGAAGCCGTTATAAGATTGTTTATATACCATCATTATAATGTGTGGTATTTTTTATTATTGCTCTTCGAAGTGAGGCATAACAAAATAAAACTGGTACCACGTTCATAGTTTTGAAAAAACTTCTACTCAGTGAATCCAGCAGTCGATTCCCTACGAATATCTTGAATACTTTGTTTTTCAATAAATACCTAGCTAGCTAAATGTAAGCGTGGCTACGACTCAGCGTCACAGGGAACGCATCAGAAAAGTATTGCCGAAAAGAAGAGAACTCACATCATTATCACTGATGAAAAGGCCTCTGCCTGACTGCACTACCATTCAAGGCTCCAAGACACGATGTCCGTTGGACGTTGGATCACATGCAAATGCCGTAAATTAGTGCGTCAATGCCAGATACGTAACGCGGCACCAAACAAAAATAGTCAACATGTGATACCACCACGACAGGATATGTCTTTGGTTGCCATCTCAGTGCTAATGGCGTAAGCCGACCCACCGCGGCAAGGTAACATATCCGAGGGAAAGGAGAAATTTCTGCATAACTCAAGAGCTAATTAGCGAATAAATTAATTTTAAACGAAACGAAGTTTGTCGGGTCTACTAGTAATAAATAATGAAGAATACAATGTGAATTTGTATAAAAATAACTGAAACATATTTTTGAACTTTTCTATGGTTATGAATGCATGAAATTAAATGGAAGCGTCATTTTAATCGATTAAGAGTGAAAAATTTCAACAAAATTTGTTGGTCGTCACTACAAACGCCATTTTGATTGTTTTCATTAACCAACTTGCTAAGAACGTCTGTCAAAATATTTAGATTTGCCCTGAATTTGAAACAAAACATAGAATTAAAAAAACACATTAAGGCCGATACAAATATTAAATTTATTTTATGTCACCCCCCCCCCCCCCTTCAACTTTCCAAAAATATTGAGGGGGCGAAAAAAAAATTTTTTTTTGCAGGATTTTTTATTTTTTTTATTTTGAGCATTGTACATAACTGTTTTTATCTTGGTACGAAATATATCCTCTATAGACCATAAATTTGTTACCAAGGCTAATTTAATTTTAACGACTATTTAGACTAATTTTAATTGAGGGGCCCTCCTTAGCCGTGTGGTAAGACGCGCGGCTACAAAGCAAAACCATGCTGAGGGTGGCAGGGTTCGATTCCCGGGTTCCCAGGGTTCGATTTTCGGATTGGAAATTGTCTCGACTTCTCTGGGCATAAAAGTATCATCGTGTTGGCCTCATGATATACGAATGCAAAAAATGGTAACTTGGCTTCGAAACCTTGCAGTTAATAACTGTGGAAGTGCTTAATGAACACTAAGCGGCAAGGCGGCTCTGTACCAGTGTGGGGATGTAATGCCAATAAGAAGAAGAAGAAGAAGAAAACTATTTTAATTGAAAATACGAAAATATTCTATATCCTATCAGGTCCCGAATATTGAGGGAACTCTTGCTAACAGATTCCGTCCTCCCTTGCAATATGTGGCCATTTCCATCAACGTTTTCAGCATCTATTGTTATTGGTGTTTGATGGCTTTTATGAGTAGTACATTCGAATTCTGGTGCGTGGAACAATCGGTTTCTCTCCCAGCCTCTCTGACTCGTGCTTCCATGTCGATCTTAATTTCGCCGTCTGATGATATCAGACTGCCAGGATATTGAAATCCTTCGAACGTCCGGCTACTGCAATATGGGGCTGTTCCCGTTGACACTCAGCCACCTCGTCATGCGCGTCATGCTGACGTTGATAGTGAGACCCGCCGCAATGAAGCATACGGTTAGCTCGTTGTACTAACATAGCGTTTCGTGATCATTAGCCAATTCAAATCAGAGTCGTCCAGATGTTACACGAAAATAAGCTGCCAAAGCAGCTCAAGGTCACTAAGATCTTATCGCTTACGCTCAGAATTAACAGGGAAGATGAAATCCTTGCCTCACATCAGCGACTATCCGAATGGGGCTAGACAAAGCTCCGATTGGAAAATCTGAAAATCCATTGCACCCCCGGGGCCGGGTGCCACACAGATTTTCGTGACTCAGACAACTTTCGGCTGTCTCAAAATTGTTTGAGATTATTATTTGTGGAGTTGTTCTTGATGCAACGAAAAATTACATATCGATTGATCAACACGGTTTCATGCCTGGGAGATCAGTTACAACGAACTTGCTGAGCTTCACGTCGAAGTGCATAACGAATATGGAAGAGAAAGCTCAAGTTGATGTTATTTACACCGACCTAAAGGCAGCTTTCGACAAAATTGACCATGGAATACTATTGCATAAGCTAGCGTGTTTTGGATTTTCCACACACCTCTTGTCTTGGCTGGAATCGTACCTAACGGATCGTGAGCTTCGTGTGAAGGTTGATGGTTGTGAATCTGCTGTATTTTTGAATAAGTCTGGTGTCCCGCAAGGAAGCAATCTCGGGCCGTTGCTATTCATACTATATTTCAACGATGCCGCTTTAGTTCTGGATGAAGGTTTCAAGGTAGTCTACGCAGACCGTAATGCTGGGTAGACACAGCCCGGTGGTATCCCTATCTCACACAATAGGTTTGTTTTGCAGCCAACATTGCGCGACCGTATCCCACTGACAGTTCTGTATCCTAATGAGAATCAAATGTGATGTTTGTAAACAAAACACATACTATCATGAATTTTACACTGAGATGTTGGCTGCAAAAACATGGCGTCGTGCCACTCACCTGGGTAGACACCTTTACGTGGTGTGTTACGGGGTAAGATCTACCATGGTTACATTGCCAGCTACAGTCAAATCCTAACCCAACGATTACCTTCCTCATTATCCAACTCCGTGGTACTTATGAGGGTGTCGCTAAGTCGGTGGCCTCTCGTTAAGTAAGTACTACATCAACACTTCCTTCCTCTCCTTAGTTACGATGAAGATGGGCGAGGCCAGGAGTAGTAATCCTCATGCTTTTGTTATTTTTGTTTGAGACTGGAATAAAAAACCATTCCCCTTCTTGATTTCTGATATCATTCCAGATAAGGATCTCAAAAGTAAAACATGAGTATCACTAGTGTCCAATCTACGAATTACACCGTAACAATGCTAATGCTAATGCTAAAGGTTTCAAGGTAGTCTACGCACCATTTTGCCAGTACTGTTTGATTATCATATTAATGGTAATGTTCTTTCAAGAGTTACCAATGTTATGGACCTTGGTGTTCAGTTGGACTCGAAATTAGCATTTGATCTGCATCGATCAGCAATAATATCGAAAGTCGCAAAAGATTTTACAGATCCATACTGCTGGAAGTCTTTATACTGTGCACTTGTACGTCCAATTTTGGAAAATGTTTCTGTTGTATGGCACCCACATCAAGTTACGTGGAGTCTGAGAATCGAACACGTACGCAAGAGATTCATACGTTTGGCACCTAAAAGCATGCCTTGGAAAGCCCTGATAATCTTCCGCCATATCCCGTTAGAGGCCTTTGCTGGGATTGGATACGCTGGAGCAGCACACCAAATGTGTTGTCGCATGTTGCGATAAAAGCATTCTTCGTCGCCCACTTCTCTTCTACGCTTACCACCTTCCATCAACTACCCGAACTCCAAGTTCTTCAACGAACGATCTCTTCACAGCTGGATCTTCTAGTCGGTCTGTTTTGATTCGTCGCCCGTACCTCTCTTCTGCCGCTGAATCCGAGCAATGCGTTGTCGGATCTCGCCAATAATAGCCTCTTCTCCGATATTTCACGACGCATGATTGGAGCAAGGACAAATCTGTGGATGCCAGAGAAAGACGCGACTCGTCAATCACTCACCGAACCAACTGATCAGCTGAAACGTTGACTCGACCACTTAGAACAACTTCTTGAAGCTTTGACGACTTATCCTAATTCAGATACAGGAAAAGGTTGACAATTCTCCGACGGCAGCAGGCAGGATTCCCCCGCACACGATCAAGTCAGAGCCATTCTGTCACGCTTTGCATCATTGAATTTGAAGAACCCTAATTGACCACAGAGTTCTGCGCAATGCGAATGGATATAGTATATCTCTGTTGCTGTTGCCCATCGAAATTGACGAAATCATGGACCGCTCTAGTAGCCCACCACCATAGAGCAATCGAACGATTTCAACCCAGATGATGATACTGCCTTATCAACACAACAGTGCTCTACCGTGTAGAGTAAACTGAATGACCTGGCCGTGTGACTGAATGACACTCATCAACGTCAACAAGACCAAATCGTTGGATGTGACTTTAACTGTGCGGTTGCCAGGCAAACAGTGGAGAAGGTCGAAAATCAAAACCAGCCAACAACGCGCGGCGGACCAAGATCAACATTGAACATGGAGATCCAATCGGTTCAGGCAATGCACCAATCCCCGAATACGCATTGGTGTGTATTAGCAGAGATCACATATATTTTGTTAAATAAAAATAAAATAAATTATGTACAATAAATTTGCATTAAACTAATTAAAACCTAAAAATACACCAACCAAACCCATTGTACCCCTTATTCACCCGCAAAATGCAACGCAAAAATTATACCATCACCTGCGAAGCTGAGATCATCACACTGGGGCGGCTACAAAGGGTTCCGAACAGAATGGAATGATGGAATGGGAAATCGTGAACCTATATAAGTCTTTAGAGACCAAAAATCGCTCTCTAGTATTTCAAATCGGCCCAGAGGAGCGAGGACAACGGCAGCGACCCGTCACCGAGTAAAAAAAAGGTGACCACGCGTTTCGGAAAAAAGCAAGCTTTTAGCTAGTGAACGGTGATCGATTAGTTAATCGGCCAAGTGAGGGTAATGCAATACCCGGCCGTTCGAGTGCTGATAGTAAGGCCTTAAGGACAATCCATGGCCCGTATCCAGTGACAATCTTCCGTCGTGAGTGTGCCTAAAGTCGGTAATAATAGCCAGTTGTATACCTGGCCAAAGAGTGTGTGTCAGGTCATGAAGACACGAAGCAGGCCAACAGAAAACCGCGTGTGCAGTTCCGATCACCACGTTCAATAGCCCACTCGATCTCTTTTGAAGACGCTCTATTAGTGAAGTTAGTGCACATGGTACCGCTCCCTGGGCCCTCGAAGTGAAACGCTAGGCCTATCGCTATATTGGCCGAGTTGCCGTCATCTGGATTTCGTTGCTGTGATACACCGTTAGTGCCCCTCCCCGGCATTGTCTGATTTCGGAAAAGCCTCATCAGGACCCGCTCCGCCCCAGTGCACCGTACCATAAAAGTCGACCACCGAGCATCAAAACGGCCGCAACGACAGTGTTAAGCCTAAGAAACACGTGATTAAGTGAGCAAGTCTCCTAAACTAAACTCCATTTATAAGACCATATCAAAAGTTTTCTTAAATAAAGTGTTAGATTGTATGATTCTTTAAATTCAAGTAGTTTTGCTAAATTATTTTTGTATTCAAATTCCCTATTTCAAAATTACATCTAGTTCGCCGAAAACCAAGGTAAGTGGTAAGTCAGTCCACCTAATTATTTAGGATTTATCCAGAGATCGCCCAACAGAAACGACCCTGTACAGTGCGCGTTGCGAGCCTTTGTCTGGCACTTAAAACTCCTATAGAGCAGTGGTGCTCCCTAGCAGTCAGGAGTTGCTAAGACTAGAAGATTCCCAATCCACCCACGATGAGGAAAATTACTATCAAACCCTAACAGAGAAATAAACGAAGTCGATAAGAATCAGACTTGGGCCGAAGTCAAGGACGAAGATCTTTTACGTTGGCCCTAAAGGTACTCAGAACACACACACTTAAATTTTTCCACCGATCTCGGCTGTGCAAATCTCGGTTTAAGTTCGTTTGCTGGAATATCGGCTGAATGAACGTATGTTTACGGTGGCTCCTTTGAGTGCCGCAGTAAACAAACTAATTTTTCAGCTGAGATATCAGCAGAAAGTCACTAACCGAGCGCTCGGCTGTGCGGATCTCGGCAAAAGAATCAAAATATGCCGAGCTGAACTGAGTGTGCAAGAGTGAGTGTGTGAGAATTGGATCCCACTTAATGAATGGCATACGTATATGGATGGGTGCTGAGAAGGAAACCAACCCCGGTGTCGTAAATCCAATGTAATTTTGATTAGCTATTTTTATAAAGAAATAGAGATTTATTTAGATTATTTTAGAACTTGTTTGGAAGAATGTTTTATTTTTCATAAAACTCCCAATAATCAAGGTTGTTTTAGTGTATCGTACTTTTACTTGAAGTAAGGTAAACGAAAATTTGCAACCAGACACCTGAGAAGACATCTCACATCGTGTGGGGGTTGGGAAGCGTCTAGACAGCAACCGCCGTGTTTGAGCCGAAATGACCTCCGTACGACTATACAAAAATCCCCGTAGTCCATCCGCAAACAAGTAGTTGGGCATGCTGATATGATGCTTCACCGATTCTACTTCACACTTCACATGTATTCCGTATAGTCTTAGAAGTCTGCAATTCCGAACCTTTGCAAGAACTTCATAAAATAGTCATGTTCAGACAACACGTCTGTGATTTCAAAAGTACATCTGAACATTGCACCCATTTATTCAACAAGTTTGAGATTCAAACTTGACTTAAAAAAAAAGTTTATAATTCTGGCAGTACTAAATATTTTGTTGTTATTGTTTCAACGATTAAGAGTCCATCAGCAAAACAGCACTTTTTCTAACAGAAAAAAAACTAAATATTCTACAGAAATAAGTTCCAGTATTTTTTAAAATTATAAGTTTATGCTATATTCACTACTGGATAAATATGTTACAAATATTCATATTCTTTGCTTTATCTAAACATTCTTTGCTATCATTTTCCATTAAAATTTTAAATTTTTCCATGGAATAATTGCATTTGGACTTTGTTTGTTTCCTTGATATTTTTTTATTCCCCCCCTCATACCTTCCGAGAGCTGTCGGACATAAAATAAATTTAATATTTGTATCGGCCTAATAAAGTAAAAAAAAAAAGGAAACAAAGCAGCATAACAAGATATTACAGGTAACATTATAGTGTATCACTCAATCGTTGTCTGTATTTCACTGATATAAAATGCTGAAAAGTGAAAAATATTTTGACCGGAATAAGGGTACATTTAAATCAACTTGTTGAGAATATATAATCTATGAGTAAGAAAAGGTACATCGTACATGAACGAAGCCATATGAATGATGGACCTTACAAATTCTATCCTGTAAGCAGTCAAATCGAAAGGAACTCCGTTTACGACTTTACGCAAAACGGTTATGGGAACGTTTTTCAACTCAGGCCGGAAACGCAGTTTTTTTTCAGTTGATGGTGAATGACGAATTGTCAAGCGATTGCTGGACAATGTTAGAAAATGGTTTCCGAAGAACACGGACAGTTTCAAACAGCACAACCCATTTTATTGTGGCGTTCATGTTCTTAAAGCTTTATCCGGATATTTCTTGGCGAGTTTCAAGTCCACTATCAAAATACTCCTGTCTTTGAGCTACAAATAAGATTATGTTTTACCGAAATCCGTGAATACTTTGTAGAAGTAGGGTTTTCCGGTGTTTCAAAGAATACTGAACATATATTCAATTTGAACGAAACCGCGATTGAAGAATTCCAAACAAACAGAGACATTGTTTTGGAAGATTCAGATCAAAATTAAAGACCTAGTATCTAAGCTCAAGTCAAAATTACGTTAAGGAGGTTAAGGTTAACTCATGTTGAACTGGAATGATAAATGTAACAATAAAAAAAACAGCCACTAAAAAAAGCAAATATCATTCATTGAATTTTAAATTTGGAAGAAAATGATATTTTAAGTTCAATCAAAGGTAATTGCCTATTTCCGGGGATTAAACCACCCGACTTGGACGTTAATTTACAATGTTATGAAAACTCATATGTGAATTATGTACGTTATGTGGAAGATATTGATTTGAAAAATGTATTGGAGGTAACCACTTTCCCTTCGATGGGACTCGAACCCATGACCCTACAGTACGCTAGACTGGTGCTTTAACCAACTAAGCTACGAAGGACCTCCGTCGGCCTTCGCAACCCTAGCGGCTACTGAACGAGCTCGAGATTCCCAAATTGGACGCATAGTCAAATCACTCGCAATCCATTTATCAAGCCAATACTTCCACATGTGTATTGTACACGTCCACATTAGAGGAGCGTGAGTATTTAGAATGTCTGGCGGCTATACACATTCTTCATCAGCAACGGTACTGGTCAAGTGAGGTTGTGTAAGCTATTTGCCAGTCGGTCGTCAAGCTCAGACCCGACCGCATTGCGTAGGCAAGAGCACGCAACTCAAGTTCAGTTCAATCAAAGGTAATTGCCTATTTCCGGGGATTAAACCACCCGACTTGGACGTTAATAGCCGCCAGACATTCTAAATACTCACGCTCCTCTAATGTGGACGTGTACAATACACATGTGGAAGTATTGGCTTGATAAATGGATTGCGAGTGATTTGACTATGCGTCCAATTTGGGAATCTCGAGCTCGTTCAGTAGCCGCTAGGTTGCGAAGGCCGACGGAGGTCCTTCGTAGCTTAGTTGGTTAAAGCACCAGTCTAGCGTACTGTAGGGTCATGGGTTCGAGTCCCATCGAAGGGAAAGTGGTTACCTCCAATACATTTTTCAAATCAATATCTTCCACATAACGTACATATTCACATATGAGTTTTCATAACAGTGATATTTTAAGTTTTTTATTTGTAATAATAATGAATGAAAAGATGAATTTGTGAGAAAAATTAAGTCTGATATTAACATCTCCAAGAAATCAAATGTTTTTCGGGTGATTGGAATTAGAAACACGAATGAACGGAATTAGGAACAATGCCATTTCAGATGATTGGAATTAGGACTCATTGCTCAAGTTTGTTATCACTATTGGAACTGAAGTTTATGAATGCATCCCACCATATTTTATTTTCAATTGTCTATAGAAAATGACACTATGTAGCTAAATTGCAGCTTCAAAATACTTAACGGCTATTTTTTAGAGTTTTTAGACATAGTTCATTGTCTTAAGTGAACGGAATAAGGGCACAGCACGGTATTTTCTAACAAATTTCAATTATATTTTCTAATGTAAAACTAACAGTGGAATACCATAGTTGAGAAAAATGTTATCAAATAAACTTTTTTCTCAACGAACTAGGGAGAATGACGGCTTTGGCAGGTTTTATTCTATTATTGGCAGGGGGTTTTTTATGACTGATTATGCTCAAATTTGGCCTAAACATTCTTTGCATATCAAAGAATATTGTGGCCAAATTTAATAAAATTCGGTCGACAAAAACCCCCCTGCCAATAATAGAACAAAACCTGCCAAAGCCGTCTTTTCCCCTATCTTCTAAGTAACCGATTTTACTTACTGTCAGAAACCACTACACTAGAAAACGAACCAGCATATAGTAGGTAGGTGATCCGTTGCAATCGAAAACTTACCTAAACATCGCTCCAGGCACATGACCCTTGTAGCTCGGAACCAGCCCAATATTTTTCATGTATATCTCATTAATAGTGGCGCTGGGTTGGCAAGTTCCACTTCCAGCCGGTGAAATCGGAACCCATTCGGTGTGCCGCCGATGTTGATAACTGTTGGTAAAATCACACAACGTCTTTTTCGTTAGTGACACGTTCGCTTCGCCAAACCTTGGCCACAGGAACGGTTTATGGCCGGTGTAACCTGAAAAAAATTTGAATATAATTTAGCTAGAAATATTTTACAAAATCGATAACACACGTGTAGCGTAAGACATGGCACAGCTGGTTTTAGAATTCTCCAACAGTGGACCTCGGCATTCAACCTAATTTTGCAGTAATATCGGAATGACACTCATTTGAGTTTCGGTCTTAATATCGATTAAACAATTCTAGAAACTAAAGACATAACGGAAACATGGCTTGACAGTATCGGAATGTTGAAAGATTTCAATCGTATTGAGGCAATCGAAAGAACTGAAAACAGCTGCATGGTTACCAATGGTTTTAATTTTCGCATTTATTTTTATTCTAAATAGTAAGTGTACTCTGTGCCGAAATAAATAAAAAGTAGGTAGACTCATTATACGGTTACACGTGCTTTGTACAACTGTTATCCCTGTTCTTTTCTAACATGCACAAGGTGAGGTTCTCTCTATTCTAACTGTTTGATAACTGTGTTACATATTAGAAAGACGCTTTACCTAATTTGAAATGCTTCTCATCGTTAGCATTATCCATGAAATGTGGTGGCGTGTGGCGAGAGTAAGGTAGCGCAAGGTAATTGTGGCAGGTTTTCAAACGGAACTTCTTTACATACACCCACTGCTTCTGGTCGTGTGGCCTCCAATGGAAAATGGTAGTCGCTTTTGTGAAACTGCAAAACAAGAGTTACGATTTTATGAAGGAAAAAAAAAACAACAGAACCCAACAAACCTTCATTCTATCGCCCAAACTGTATTCGGAGATTGTGGAAATGGGTTTGCGCCGTTCCGGTGTCTCAATTTCTTCATCTGTGTTCGATTCAGTGACACTCTCGTTCGAATTCATTCAATCCTTCGCTCGTAACCACAGCATAACGCCGTCCGTATTTTCCCTGAGTCCGTGGTATGTATCCTTCATATCCGGGCATCAACGGTTTGTGGTAGATGGTATCTCGGGAGTCGGCATCTTCGTGGCGGGGCACAATCACACCGGTGGGGTCTATCTCTTTGATGGTCGGTCGATTTATCTGCAAACATTGGAGGTAATAAACTGTCTGCCATGGTAAACTCTGTTTTAATTTTTAGTTACCTGATACTCATCGGTGGAGCGATCAGCTAAAATAAGTTTCTCAGCGTGTGCAACCGTTGGGTCAATCAATAGTTTATGTGATAATGATGAGTACGTATTCCCAATTCTATACATGTATTGGGGACAATATCCGGTATAGCTGTAAGAGGGTAGAGCAAAAATTGTAATATTTTAACACAATCAGACGAAAAGTTGGTCATTAGGCCGCCACGAATTTTGAATTTTGTGTTCCCTCCCAGTGTTTCATCAAGCGCGAGTCATATTGCATTGAACTCATGACCTAGAGAATCGTTCATAAATCGATCTAAGCCGTTGATGCGATGTGAACAGAATGAGCGTGAATGTTGCGAAATGTAAAGGCAACGTCAACGACCTTGGCGACGAATAAAGGATAACAATCGGAAGCTTGGAACACGGAACTGCAAGTCGCTAGGCTTCGCAGGTTGCGACAGGATAATCTACGATGAATTACATCCCCACAACTTCGACGTCGTAGCGCTGCAGGAAATCTGCTGGACAGGACAGAAAGTGTGGAAAAGCTGGCATCGAGCGGCTACGCTTCTACCAAAACTACTAACAGCTGGGAACCGGCTTCATAGTGTTGGTCAAGATGTACCAATGCGTGATTGTGTGGCAGCCAACCAACGCAAGGTTGTGCAAGTTGAGGATAAGAGGCCGTTTTTTTAACTATAGCATCATCAACGTGCACTGCCCACACGAAGGGAGACCAGACGACCAGAAAGAAGCGCTCTATGCACAGCTGGAGCAGACAATCGTCATCGGCGATATGAACGCTTAGGTAGGAAGGGTGGAAATGTATAGATTGGTCATCGGATCGGATAGTCTGCATACCGCATTGAACGACAACGGCTAACGATGCATAAACTTTGCAGTCTCCCGCGGAATGGTAGCCCGAAGCACTTTCTTCCACCGCATCCACTTCCATCCACATGGCCCCATGGAAATCACCTAATCAAGAAACCGAAAACCACATCGCCCACGTTCTGATCGACGGTAAATTCTTCACCGACAACACGAACGTACGCGGCTAAACATTGGGCGGCTACAAGACGGTAGACTAGCCCAACACTAGACGCATAAGATGATTGGAGAGATATTCGATGCACAATTGGAAGCATCGATATCGCTGCACTAGGCACGCAATGAAAATAAATACTATCTATTCTCATTGCTAGGCACGGTGCTCCCGGATCAAAGAAACGAATGAAAGAGAAGAATGCACATCGCACGAGGGCAAACGAGGCACGATATACACGGGTAAGGAACAGACAAAATTCGATTTTCCGGAGAAAAAAGCGCCAGCATTAAGATCGAGACCATGAAGAGACGAGCAACTGTACCGCGCCAATAACACACGAAAGTTCTATGAGAAGTTGAATCATTCACGTAAGGGCCACGTACCACAGCCCGATATCCTTACACATATATCGGGCTGTGGTACTAAGGATATAAACGGGAGCCTTCTTACGAACGAGCGTGAGGTGATCCAAAGTTGGCGGCGGCAGCACTACGAAGAGCATCTGAATTGCGATGTGGCAGACAACGGTTGCGATGTGCTAAAGAACCTGGGAGCACGTCTTTCGGCTTCGGATCTCCAGGAAATCCAGGAAGAGTTTGGTCGGCTAAAAAACAACAAAGTCCCTGAAGTTAACCAACAACCAGGAGAGCTGTTTAAACACGGTGGTGAGATACTAGGGCAGGATTTATGGGTGAACGCTCTACCACAGAGCAGGTGTTCGCCATACGTCAGGTATTGCAGGAATGCCGCTAATACAACGTGCCCACACATCATCTATTTATCGACTTCAAAGTCGCATATGATACAATCGATCGGGACCAGCTATGGCAGCTAATGCACGAAAACGGATTTCCGGATAAACTGATACGGTTGATCAAGGCGACGATGGATCGGGTGATGTGCGTAGTTCGAGTTTCAACACGAAACACGTATGGGGTTACGGCAAGGTGATGGTCTTACGTGTATGCTATTCAACATCGCTTTGGAGGAATAATACGAAGGGCAGGGATTGACACGACGGGTACGAATTTCACGAAGGCCGTCCAGTTATTTGGTTTCGCCGACGACATTGATTTGATATCATGGCACGTAACTTTGAGAGGATGGAGGAAGCCTACATCAGACTGAAAAGCGAAGCCAAACGGATTGGACTAGTCATCAACACGTCGAAGACGAAGTACATGATAGGAAGAGGCTCAAGAGAGGTCAATGTAAGCCACCCACCACGAGTTTCTATCGGTGGTGACGAAATCGAGGTGGTTGAAAAATTCGTTCACTTGGGCTCACTAATGACCGCCGATAACGATACCAGCAGAGAAATTCGGAGACGCATTGTGGCTGGAAATCGTACGAACTTTGGACTCCTCAAGACGCTCCGATCGAATAGAGTTCTCCGCCGTACCAAACTGACTATCTACAAAACGCTTATAAGACCGGTAGTTCTCTACGGCCATTAGACCTGGACGATGCTCGTGGAGGACCAACGCGCACTGGGAGTTTTCGAAAAGAAAGTGTTGCGTACCATCTATGGTGGGGTACAGATGGCGGACGGTACGTGGAGGAGGCGAATGAACCACGAGTTGCATCAGCTGTTGGGAGAACCATCCATCGTTCACACCGCGAAAATCGGAAGACTGCGGTGGGCCGGGCACGTAGCCAGAATGTCGGACAGTAATCCGGTGAACATGGTTTTCGACAACGTTCAACAGGAACAAGAGGCGAGGTGCACAGCGGGCAAGGTGGATCGATCAGGTGGAGGACGACTTGCGGACCTCCGCAGACTGCGTGGTTGGCGAAGTGCAGCCATGGACCGAACTGAATGGGGAAGACTTTTTATGTGCAGCACAGGCCACTTCGGCCTTAGTCTGTGTAATAAATATTAATAAATTCGTTCTTCTTCCTTCTTCTTTGTTACTTTTTTCTTCTTCCTTCTTCCTCCTTTCTTTCTTCATTCTTCTTTTTTCTTTGTTCTTCCTTCTTCCTCTTCCTTCTTCCTCTTCCTTCTTTCTTTTTTCTTCTTTTCAACACCCTTCTTCTTTCTACTTTCTTCTTCTTTTTTCCTTCTACTTTCTCTCTTCTTCTTTCTTCACTCTTCTTTTATCCTTTTTTCTTTTTCTTTCTTGTTGCTTCTTTCTTTCTGTTGCTTTTTCTTTCTTCTTGTTTCTTCCTTTTTTCTTCTTCCTCAACTATTCCTTCTTTCTTTCTCCTTCCCTCAGCCTTCTTCCTTCTACCTTCTTCCTTTTTCCTTCTGCCTTCTTCCTTTTCGTTATTCCTTCCTCCTTTCTTTTTTTTCTTCTTCTTTATTTCTTCCTTCTTTCTTTTTTCTTCTTACTTTTATCTTTTTCTTTTTTTCCGTCTTCCTTCTTTTTTCTTCATTCTTTCTGTTTTCTTCCTTCTTCCTTCCTTCTTCATTCTTCCTTGTTCCCTCTTCTTTCTTCTTCCTTCTACCTTCTATCTTATTTCTTCTCCTTTCTTCTTTCTTCCGTTTTCTTCCTTCTTTCTCCCGTCTTCCTTCTTTCTTCTTCCTTCTCCCTTCCTCCTTCTTCCATTTTCCTTCTTCCTTTTTCCATTTTACTTCTTCCTTTTTCCTTATTTCTTCTTCCCTCTTCCTTCTTTTTTCTTCTTTCTTCCATTTTCTTCCTCCTTACTCCCATATTCCTTCTTTCTTTTTCTTTCTTCCTTCTTCCTTTTTTTTTCTTCTTCTGTTCAAGTTCTTCCTCATTTCGCACTACTCACTTCTCACTCCCCTTTTTTATTCGGCCTAATGAGCGTTCGGCCTAATGACCATTCGGCCTAATGACCCAGCATCCTGATTTTGTCTTTTACGGCTCTACATTCCTACTGGAACTGGGCCTCCTCTTCAATTTGGTATTTTATTAGCATTTCCACAGTTAATAATTGAAAGCTTTCTGCTTTTCTGTGCTTGCAATTGTATGAATTAGCACCTTGTGTGGCAAGCACAATAGATACAACCAGGCAGTCGGGAATGTTTCCTAACGGATCAAGAACCGAATTCGCCATAGGCAATTGTACACTTTTGATTGCAAGGCCAATTATGTAGACCCTATAACAATATAATTCGTTTTACATCGTCTCACGAGTGAGCGAATGAGTACATTCTTATGTCTCCAGGTTCTTATAGCCGAATTTTGAATGAATCTGTGATAAAAATCGAATTTCGGGCGAAAAACTACTTTTTCCTGCTAGTGGTATTAATAAGTTTGTTTTTGGATCCGCAATCTGACACCACATCACGTGGTTTAATTCCGTCACGTTACATACCACCTAATAAACACATCAATGTATGACTTTTATGCGCCACTGCTGCTGGTTTGGGGAAGAAAAGCTCGCGTGATTGTGGTTCAGTAGAACGAACGTTAACATGCTCACCTATCGCCAAGAATATTTACTGCCCCGTAAAACATCCTCCACCCCGAGATTGCGAGAGGTGTTTATACCTTAAACTTGGTGTACAACAGTGGAAATGCACATCGACACGGCGCAAACCTATTGACTGCAGGCATGCTTGTTTCAAAATAAGGGAAGGTTGATAGGTGGGTTCGTGTGAAAATGTTTCTGTATCCCTAAACGAAAAGCTGAGTCAAAGTCACTGCATTGCACAGAAAAAAGATTGACACTGAATAAGCAATGAGATTTGGAGTTCAATATTGTTTAGTACTGTAATCAATAGAAATAATGCTAGATTTGCCATTGAAAGTTCAATGTCAAATCGGTTGATTGGCATTCGACCTTATAGAAAAAAATGGTATTGACTAAGGTGTGATTGTTTGTACAGCAGTGTGAAAATAAAACGTTGAGACACGTATCCTTCTCTACTTTTCCGTACACTAAGTGTGCCGAAGGGTTATGTATTCACATCGCAAACATTTTTGATAGAAGGTTCGGAGGACCTAGTGTCTTGACTCAGCTCTTTAATACTTTGTTTAAATTATTTTTCCGCATATCAAACGTTCCACTATTGGTAATGGAGGTTTGTGTATGTGTATCGAACTTCACGAATTGCATTGCGCGGCCGGTAATAAAGTTAATTAGTTCAGTGCGAGTTGGCTCTTGTTTCGGACGGTAGAACGATCGCGCGATTTGCCGAAATTTTGTGTTTTGCATTGCGTGGCCGGTAATAAAGTTAATTAGTTCAGTGCGAGTTGGCTCTTGTTTCGGACAGCAGAACGATCGCGCGATTTGCCGAAATTTTGTGTTTTGTTTTGTTTTTCCTCAGGACGGTTCGTAAGTAAATTGATGAATATATTTTATTATTTTTACAGCATAGGGAAACCGCCAAATGTTGAACGGCTAATTTTGTCGCCTATTATTTGAACCCCCATAAAGAATACGTGCGTTCAACAATGGGCAAAGAAATTAGCCGTTCAACGATGATGAAATACCTATTATTGACAAACGCTCTATATTGTCGAATAGAGCTCCTATTAATAACCTTTCCCACTAACACAAATTTTCCTTCCCGAGACATCTATGAAGGTAGTATGGGTTCCCTGCATCTTCACTAGTAGATGTTGAACTAACATTCCTTCCCTTCCTTCCGTGATTGTAAGGACGTGGCCAGGTATACAACTGCTACTGTATAGGAAAAGGTACTAATCCTAAGTACTAATTTGCGACAATATACAGTAGATTGCTCAATTGAGCATTGTATAGCCACCCACGATTTGTACAATCACATATGCTATGCTATGTGTATCGAACTTCACGAATTGCATTGGTGGTATTCAGGGCTGTTGCGGAAAAAATCATTTTTTGCCTGTTCTTGGATAATGGAAACGAACTGGAATGAGATCTGAATGAATCGATAGATGGATTTGTTTATTTTAATAATTTAAATTAACGTTCAACATTTTTTACAGACAAACAAAAAAGTTTATCTCTTGGCTCGTATTGTGGTTATTGTTCTTTTTGATATAGATAGGGATAAAGGTTTCAAAGTAACTCTGTTCTGCAAACTTTTTCTCTTAATCAATAATTGTTATATTAATAAATCTGAGATTTCCTTTGCATTTTCAAATTTAATTTTAAAAAGTTTCTTTTAGAAATCAGGTGAGTTGAAATTCCAATGGTCTCAGATTGATTTTTTTTGTGTCTTTATCAAGGAGACTTTCAGCCCAGATTGAATTTCTATTTCTAGGATTTCCAACTGAACCTTGGAGTTTAATTTTGTATGTTGCTAGTGTTTAACTTTCAAGATCCTTTTGAAAAAAACATTCCCAAACTTTTTCAAATGTTTGTAAATTTCTACTCGCATTGAAAGAATTAGTTTTATCGGTTATTAATGCAGCTCAACAGGATTTACTTCGACATCAAGGTTTTTTGTGTATCGCAAATTTCATCGGTGCTTCAGAATCTTGTCGCATCGAGGCAAATACAAGACTCTGAAAACGGCCTTACTGATTAAGGTGTGAAATAAGTTATGAAATCAAACAGGATAATGCTAACTCATGGTTTTTACTACAAGTGTCGCCGGTGTTGTACTTCATACAATAGTGCGGATTGATCGCAATCTTCCAGTAATCACTTTGTTTACTCACCAGGGAATGTAATGAGGCTCAGGGGGTGATGATGTTCCCTACATTCAGTGGTGGGATCTTCATGGCTTTTTCTGCTTACGGTGTACTAAGAACGCAAATTTTATCACAACAATTTTGAAAATAACTTTCTATCATGTAACGTCCAAAATAAAGCACCTGTTCACAGGAAAAGTGAAAGAACAAGAAACTCACGCTAACGTCAAAACAAACCCATCGCCAACTGTGATGATGTTTCGATTGGTTCACTTCACACTGCTGCTGCACTGCTTGCGCGCCAAAACATAAATCATGCAACATGAACTTGCTGTTGTAGGAGCTACTCAGTCAGATCTCAAAAGTAGGTAGGTACAGCGTTCCACAGCTGCTGCTTTTGCATTTCCAGTCGCCCGCCCATTCAAGGATTGTTGAACATAGCCGATTATCCACAGTCGCCACTTCGTGCATGGTACACAGGGTTGGTAGTAATATTCTTATCACTTTATTCGAATCACTAATGTGATGCCGAAGTGTATTTTAAGCTAAATAATTCCGATATATATATATATATATATATATATATATATATTCATGGTAAAATTAAAACTTTGAATATGTTCTTTTTCACGGTATCTGAAATTCTGATAGCGAAGATAATTCAAAAAAGCAACATTTCCATACATGCGTCTTCGTGATCTGTTCTTGATTTAGTCACAAGTTAGTTAAGGAGGGGCTTCGCCTATTTCTTTTTTCCTTCATGCTTTTTTAACGGAGCTTCGTCTGTGTGACACCCCATTTAACAAAACAACTCGCGACTAGCCCTGAGATCAAACGCCGGAACCATCAAGCTGCAATAGGTGTGCCGGCAGACCGACCGACATCCGACGTCCTTGGCGTGCTCGGCTGACGAAAACAAACCGCCTAAAACATTCAAAGTTCGATTGCACACTCCTACTTCAGAGTTTCGATTATCCTTTCGTTTATTGCTTAGATGCAGCGATGAAGGTAGGAGGACCAACGTTCAATTTAGGATTGATTGAATTTAGTTTATTTTCAATGTGTATCCTAGTTCTAGCCTTCACAACTGGAAACGCGACACAGCGATTGAGCAGCAGAGCACGAAAAGACACGGAGTGGGGATTTCGCGCCCATTCGACCGAAAAGATGAAATAGTTCTGGCGCCGGCGATGAAGATGGTAGACTTCAAGTTTTATATACCATTTATAAGTGGGCCTCGACTATAAATTTCTAGATTCATAATAATACTTATCATGACATTGCTTTCACATGCTTGTTGCTGGTATCGAACCATGTAATTCTATAAACAGCCCTCGGTGCATATCACAACCTTGGAGATTTGCCAGTAAAAACGATTAGTTCAGCTAGCGATGAGCATGACTTTAAATAATTTTAATTTAATTAAATAGATTATATTTGATTTGGAATATATTGATCTATCTGACCAATTGGAATTCATTGGGATACTTGAAAAGTTCATCATCATACATAAAGCACACGATCATATGGAGACGCATGGTGCATTTGGTTTATCAACTTCTTGGGACTGAACGTTTTTGTGCAAGCTCTTCACACATTTTTTTTCAAGGGAGAATACGTTTATGCGCACGTACACGTCTTAGTAGTTGCCAAGCTACTACACGTAAATGTACTGGAGTGTCGGACTCGACCAGTGAAGAGTAATACCTCGATTAAACTCCTTTGGGCTCCACCATCATTTCCCCAGGAACTGCCTCCCAGCATTACTTCTGAAATCCATATATCAGTTTGATCAAAAGCCAATTAAATACTTTCGGTTATTGATCAGCCGGGTTGAAAATTGATTACTATGCTTGAAAACTCGATTTGTACAATTGCGTTCGGTGGGGTTTGATCAAAAGATATTTTAGTTACTAGATAAAGACAAGGATGCGACAAGACAACGATCATTCAGTAATTTGCGTTCGATCATTTAGTAGTTTGTCAATAACTCATTACAAAAGCTGAATTTCAAAAAGTTTTGTTTGGTGGACTTCTATTGCGAAGGTTTTTGTACAACTCTGCCTAATAGTACGTTGTTTGAATTCCACTAAAAACGGAGTTCGAGCTTAGACTAAATGATAACAAAATTCCAATCATTTAGTTTAAGATACTGCAACTAGCGCTTTAACTCCGTTTATTTGTTTAATTCTAATAATAACGAACCATTAATACAAAGTTATGAATAAACCTTCCGCACTCTCATTGGACAGCACTAATACATGGAAATCTGAATGTATTCCACAGCAACATACTTTTTAAATATAGAAAGTAAATCCAGACTCGACAAGCATCAGTTTGAACATTAAACGTATAATTCGCGTTAAAAAGTCTTTCTTTTGAAACTAGTTGCGTAAACTAGTAAATTTAATCGAATTCAAACTTGTTGAAATTTTGCTGAGTTGTTTCTCATCTAGGAATTACCGTGAAATGATTTAGATCAATTCAAAAATTAGGAAATGGTGCGCAAAGCTTAGGTATTAATGGGACATTGGGACTAGCCTGTTCGGGCTCGCTTCTTTTTTCCACGCATTTGTTTTACGGAATTGCAATTGGCGTAATTCCTTTTAAAACAATTGTTGGGAGCCGCATTACCACCACCGTTTAATCTGTTGACAGCAGGATCGATCCAGCCGAGGCCTGGACGAAATTACCGAAGCCGGTAAGCTGGTAGCTGCACTGAGTTGATATCCAGGATATCGCGATTCAGTTGCGGAAAGGTTATGCTGGAACGCAGGTTAGTTCATTTCAGGTACCTGTGGCTGACGTCAGAAGGTGCTGCATAAGGCAAAGCTTTTGGAGCTGCTTGTGTCTCCAAGATGGAGCATAGAAGCAGTATACTAGGGTGTTAGATAATATTGTAGCGAGCCTAACTGGTCTTAAACCATTAGTTGTAGCAGGTGACTTCAACGCGGGGGCAGTGGATTGGGCCTCTTGGTTCACTAACGCTAGATGTCATATCCTGCTAGAGTCGCTAGCGGTACTGAACGTGGTCCTGATGAACGAGGGCCAAGCGTCAACGTTCAGAGGACCGAATGGCGAGTCATGCTTCGATGTGGCCGTCTGCAGCGCGGGATGGACGGTGGAGCCTGAAAGGAGGGTTCATGAATGGTATACTGCTAGTGACCATTTGCCATGACCATCATTTATGGTCAGCTATACCACCAACAGTGACCAACAGAACCACAAGGTGGGTCAGTAAAGCTGATATAGGATGGCGTACCTCGCAGTTCGACCCAGAACTGCTGGAAGAATCACTACTGTGGGAAAATCGGACTCTGATCCTTAGTGGTGATGAGTTATCCTATGTCCTAACACGAGTATGTGACGTGTCAATGCCCAGGAGGACTATGCCAACCGGCAATCGCAAACCGGTGCACTGGTGGACGAGCACGATAGCCGATCTTCGCAGAACCTGTCTTAGAGCTAAAAAGATGGTTGCGACGTGCTAGAACCAGAAGCGGACAGCTAGAAAGACGCCGGTGTTCCAAACAGCGAGCAGAGCTCTGAAATACGAAATCAAATGTTGTAAGAGGCCTGCTTCGAAGAGCTATGTAAGATGGCCAATAATACTCCATGGGGGATGCATACAGGATAGTGATAGCTGGGACCAACAGCACACCTCCTGAAAATCCCCAGCGATGTTAGCCAGGATCGTCGAAGGTTTGCTCCCGGACTGGCCCGCCATCGTACGAGTCAGTAAACGTGGTACCGCTAGCGACTAACGATGAGCTTATCGTCGTTGCAAGAAAACTTGAGCTAAACAAGGCACCAGGGCCGGATTGTATTCCCTAACCTGGTCATAAGCACGCGATTCTTGCCGCTCAGATATGTTCAGGAGCTGCCTCCAACGTTGCCTGGACGAAGGAAACATCCCAGATCGTTGGAAACGGCAGAAGTTGGTGCTATTGCCTGAGCCTGGGAAATCCCCAGGAGAGGCTTCGGCATGCAGATCAATTTGCCTACTCGACACAACTCGTAAGTTGTTAGAGAGGGTGATCCTGAATAGATTGATGGACTATACGGAGTGTGCTGGTGGCTTATCAAGGGTTCCGTAAAGGCCGTTCTACCATTGAAGCAATTCGGTCGGTAACGATAGCGCGTGGTTTGAATAGGAGAGGTATTAGGTACTGTTCATTGATTACACTAGATGTAAAAAATGCATTTAATAACGCTAGCTGGGCAGGATTCTGAAAAGCTATTTTCAGAACAGGATATTGTTAGTCGACACCAACGCTGGTCAGCAGTCGATCAGTATGACGGAGTATTACGCTTAAATCTCCCGGCTGGTGTGAAAATAGAAGGCTTTGCGGATAATGTAATCACATGTAATGCTAGAGGTCACCGGCGACACTCTCGACGAAGTTGAACTCAACTCAAGGAGGTTGGCGTTAGCACATCACAAGACTGAGATTGTTGTGGTGCATAACCACTAGGGTGGCTCAAATTAGTATGGGAAAAACTTTTTTCAATTTTTTTGATGGGCCGCCTTCTTATTCAGTTCTATTTGATGCCCTGATGCTCTGGACAAAATTTCAGCCAAATCGGTCAACGTTTGGGTGAACGTTGCTAAACTCGTTGGAAGTTTATATGCAAAAGTGTATACAGAAACATCAAAACCAGTGAATTGCAGTTGGACGGCACAACTTACGATGAAGAACATGATACTCATTCAGATCTTGAAAATTTAACACAGAATGTTATGCAGAAAATCGCTTGAGAAGATTAGAGTTTGCCCGGCTAAGCTATTAGCATTTTCTCTGAAGTGGGGTTTGAGCAAATTTCGTTTCTTTTTACCTTTGAAAATAAATTCACCCTTACAACACTCCAGTAAAATGCCAATATCTTTGCCTAACAAACTCTAATCTTCTCGCGGTTTCATAACATTCTGTATTAAGAACTGGATGAAATATCATGATGATCGTAAATTGTGCCGTCTAACTACAAATCACTCATTTTTGGATGTTTCTACATACATTTTTCCATATAATCTAGCACCTAAACGTGACCCATTTAAATTTGTCCAAAGCATCAGGGTTAATTAGAACCGAATAAAGGCGGCCCATCAAAAATTTGAAAAAGTGTTTCTTGAGCCACCCTAATAACCACCATGGGTTGCAGCAAGCGAGGAAAAACGTAGGGACCTGCACAGTTAACTCCATGAGGTCATTAAAGCATCTGGGCGTGATAATCTACGATAAGCTCAATTTTACGAGCCACGTCGGTTATGTATGCCAAAGGGCTTCATTGGCAATAAAATATTTATCACGAATGATGTCCAACGGATCGGCGGTGCAAAGTCAGGTGCGTAGGCTTATAGCGGGTGTAGCATTGTCTATTATCCGATGCTGGGATGATGCCGATAGACATACTTCTGTAGAAAGATCTTCAGCGCTACAACGACAGGGACTCGGTGCAAGTGCGACGTGTGAAGAGAGCAGCTTCGTTGCTCAAATGGCAAAGAGCATGGGACAATGCAGTCAAATGTCGTTGGACAAACAGACAAGGATGGTCAGGTCAACTTCCACCTATCACAGGTGTTGTCTGAACATGGCTGCTTTAAAGTTTCTGCATAGGTTCAGGTTCGCAGATTCTGCGGAGTGCCGGAATGTGTAGATGAGGTAAAATCGGAAGAGTATGTGATGTTTGCATGCCCGCGATTCGATGTTGAACGCAATGCCATGCTGCTTGTCAGCGGCATGGATACAACGGACAACTTCGTTGATAGGATGTGCCAGGAAGAGGTTATATGGAATGCGGTGAACACAGCGTCACAACAGATTATGTCGAAACTACAGCGCTAATGGCGTCTTGAACAAAACCAGCAGCTGTAGTAGAGACTACTGTGATGTAGTGAACACCATGCTCACCCCAACAGCAAAAATGTCGCGGGTGGGCTGCGGGGACCTCCGTATGTAAATATAGAGGTCATTGCGGTTCACGCGTGGCGTTGTTATCCAGTGCTTGTCTCCAATGTGAATGTTATTTCAACTCGTCTATATACGGCTTCAAGCTGAATATGTGTGCTATACATATGATCAAGAACTTCTATTTAATTCTTTCACCAGCAAATCTGTCGAATCTATTCATCTGTTTTTGACGTGCCTGCACAACTACTTTACAGCATGTTACACATTTTTTTTCTCAATCTTTACTAAACCATTCAGTAATATAATTCGCTTCAATGGCGCTTATTCAGTTTTTTTAATCTGTTAAATAATAAAACTTATTACAGCCACTGAATTCAATTTGAATAAATTTTATTTGAGAGGAGAGTAAATTTCAGAGTTTATTGATTTTTTTTTTTTGAAAACTGAAATCGATTTTGTTGCTATCTAGATTCGAACTCCTGGTCTCCTGATTCAATGGCTGCTGCTCTGTCATCACCGTCACTTTGATATATGTAAATAAAAAAGAAAATTATGGAAGTGCTTCTTCGCATACCCCATAGGTTGTTTTACTAACGCTATTTTCAGTTTCATGCTGTATAAACGTTAGAAAAAGGCCTAAATGCTGCTTTTAGCACATAAGCTTAAAAATTATACTTTAAACATTATTTCAACTATTATTCAAACATCTATCAGCATGTTCTGTTGGCTTTTATGCATCATCAATCGCTGAAATTGTTTTTAGGCAGCATTTTCTCGACCTGCATACAGTAGCATCTGCTGCTAATCGTTTAACAGTAACCATCAACAGAAATATTGCCTCTAAATGGCTTGTTTTCTTACACTATCCGCTAGCATCAACGACAGCGCTTTGTCAGTTGCTATAAGGATTTTGGTTTTAGTGGGTCGGGTGATCCCATCCCCACACTTCCTGAGTTAACCTCCTCAGGTATCTGTTTGCAGATTTCCGTTTACCCTTGCTAAAAAAAAGGATCGATCATTTAGAGATGCTTTCTTTTGTGCTTTCACTGTATGAATATGAACAACCATGCGTCTCCCTTACCTGTTTTACTAATTTTACTGAACTTATGGGCTGTGCTTTCGATGGTTGAGTCGAATTCGTAACTCTCGTAAAAAGCTCTGTCCTACTGTGCCGCTGCAACAATAGCGAACATGTGAGTGAAGGTCATTAGAAACGTCAAAATTGAATAACAAACAAGTCGCAAAAATAATTAGCTTTTGTTTGGATTTATTTGTTATCTGTGAATCCAAATATTGAATTTAATTCTATCCTAGGCATTTAATCTGGTAAATGTAATTTTATTTAATAGTCAGAAACATTTGGAAAACTCATTTGACTTATTCTATTGCAGAGTGTTGCTATGACTGAGCTGGAGAACATAAATCCCCATGTGTACCGCAAGTGCGAAGACCGAAGGCTCACTAAAGATGATGAAAATGACGATGTCGTAGATCTGTTTGACGAGCGGGAGATTTTTGGTAAGTTTAGTTCCTAAATCTTTAGCAGCAAACTTAATAACATAGGGGGAGATCCCCCAGCGTCGGACACCTCACAAAATAGGACACTTCTTAAGGTCTCTCGACTCTCCACCATCTTAAGTACAAAATAAATCTATTGAAAAATCCTTCACCTGCAAGGAATATCAGATTATGTTGTAAAACATTGTCTCTTCTTCATTGGCATTATACCCCCATTGGAACTTTGCCGCCTCGCAGCTGTTCATTAAGCACTTCCACGGTTATTAACTGCAAGGGTTCTAAGCCAAGTTACCATTTTTGCATTCGTATATCATGAGGCTAACACGATGATACTTTTATGCCCAGGGAAGTCGAGACAATTTCCAATCCTTTGTAGCCGCACATCTTATCCTTGTAAAACTTTGTACAAAATTTGAAATTGAACGAAAATGTCAAAAAATTTCATGTTTCGCTATGCTTTAGAAGGTTTGAATGAGCAACATTAAAATCAATCGAATAAATTCTGATTATGTAGAGATTGTTTAAGACACTATAGTGTCTTTAGAGATGGTCAATATTACCCATATTTAAAATAACAATCATGATTTTGTTAGACAAACAATGCACCTAACTGTGTTGCAAAAGTTCAACTTTTGGCAAGTCAATTGAATTCAACTGAGTTGTTCAACTTACTTGCCCTTTCAATAGCGTAGCATTAGAGTTTTTCGTTAAATTGCTTATGTATCCGGCACTGGGGGATCTTTCCCTTTTGTTTGATTTGATCCGTAATTCAAATTCTATTATGATCAGGAAAAAGTTTGTTATAGATGTCTTCTAAATTTTTATTAGTTATTCATGTTAGTTTTAGAAAATTGTCCATTTGACCCCAAAAATTCAAACTGCTAACTGGCTTCGACAATTTTTGTTCTACTCCATTGAGTCTTTACATCTTGACTTTAATTGATTAGAATTTACATAAATGAACTATTCAACCAGTTTAATTTGATGATGAGCTTGATAATAGTTGAAAGCAGTTTAACATGGTGAAATCTCGCTTAACTTTTCAAAAGGACCTAAGTAACATTTTTTTCATGATTTAATTTGAAAAGCGCAATCAACAGAACAACATGAAATCTATTGATTGGAGTGTTCAAATTAATTCATGAAAAAAATGTTACTTAGGTCCTTTTGAAAAGTTAAGCGAGAAATACTCAATAATGTACATACTCACATCTGAGTTTTCAGAACATAGTAAATTAAACATCCATGTCGGGTGGTCCAATACCCGGAAAATAGGCAATTACTTTGATTGAACTACTCAATTTAATTGAAATAAAATTTAATTGTCTCAAAAAACATTAAATTTTGTGGGGCCCTCCTTAGCCGTGCGGTAAGACGCGCTGTTAATAACTGTGGTTTTATTAAGTTTTATTTAGCTGTTATGTTTTCAGAAGCTAAAATCTATTTCTAGGCTTGTTACCATCCACCCACATTGGTCAAAATGGTACATATGTTAAAAAAAAACAGCTTCGGCAAATGTTTTGCATTTTTTGCAATTGATGCGCATGCAAAACATGCAACAAAATAGAACCAACAACTAAGCAATTGATTTTTACACTTACTTACACATAAAGTTTGTTTGAACCAAAGATGAAATAAATAAATTTAGTAAATTTAGCAAACTTAATTCTTGCCTCATTCGAGTATCAAATTTATTCTGTATTATTAATCAAATATGAACCAAAAACCCGCAGATATCATTCGCAACATCAACGACCCGGAGCATCCGCTAACGCTGGAAGAGCTGCATGTCCTGGAGCAGAGCCTGATTAAGGTGGACAACGAAAAGAACACCGTCAGAGTGCTATTCACTCCGACGATACCGCACTGCAGCATGGCGACATTGATTGGACTCTCCATACGGGTCAAGTTGCTGCGAGCTGCCTCCGCGATTCAAAGTTTCCGGTGGAGATCAATCCGGGAACGCACGCTTCGGAGAATGCCGTCAACAAACAGCTGGCCGATAAGGAACGGGTTGCCGCCGCCCTCGAGAACTCGCATCTGATTGAAGTTATCAACCAGTGCATTGCAGTTCCGTTGCAGTGAGGACCGCATTGGCATGGGGTGTTTCGTTTTAAGCTATGACAGTTTATGGAAAATAATACACTACTTGTTTTTATTTTATTCTTGGCATTTTTAATACAATATTACACAGTAGTTCATTCAAAAGGCTTGCAGGTCTACCGTTTCTTTGCACTGATGGTGTTGCTGGGCCGTGGTGTAGTTGGGTCATATTTGTAGGTCTTTACTAACGGTCCCTTGCCTGCTTTCTGAAAAGAAATTTCGTCCATTCGAGCTCGTTCCTCCAGTTCACGAGTGATTTTCATATTGGTCCAAGCTAGAATAAAATATGATACGATTAGTGGGCGGTTGCTCCTACACCAGATCTAAAATAAAAATTGGTACTACTAATCCATTCAGAGCTAGTAGCGGTTGTAGGGATTAAAAGTCACTAATAGTGACTAAAATAATAAAAATAGTGGACAGAAAGGGGCTCCCAAATTTAAGTATTTCTTTTAAATTTATTTATACAGTTGTTGTAAAGGTACATTAAAAATACAATGGTACTCAATTTTCGAGCCATGAATTTCAATCGCACCGTACCAGCCACAATAAAACGGGTTAGCCGAAAGATTCATGGATACCCTGAAGAGAAGTCTTGGCAAAATTTTGTCGGGAGGAGAAGAATTGGAAAAAGCACTCACTCAGTACCTTTTTGCACGTATACCGTTCGACTCCAGCGGAACAATATACAATACACTGGATTCTGTTTACAATATACAATACACTGGATTACGATTTACATTTTCTCAATTTTCCACTCATCCTAAATGTTTAACGTATATAAATTATCATGTGATTTTTCTTTGATTTATTCTGGATTTTTTGAAACATGTTGCGAAGAGTTTGGTGGCAAATTGAAGTCACACGATCAAAAATACGAGCGAAAAAAAATCGTGTAAAAACAAAATCCTGTGTATATCAAAAATTAAAATTTTGAGAAATGTCTCCTCTCCTGTTGCTGAGAACTAGAATTAAAAAAAAAACACTAATAAACTTTAAAAAAATATATCCTTCACCAGCTGGGGCCATGGCCCCCCTAGACCGGAACTCTATTAACGCATATGGAAATGAACGAAAGTATGTGTCGCAGTAGATCCATCCTGAGAACTCGCACACCGTTCAATATTCCAGGGTGCTTCCACGTCTCATTTCTAATGGAGATTACCTCCCCATATTTTAACAGGTCGTGCAACCGGACGATCACAGACTCACAATCAATATACATCAGGATTCGAAATTCTTTCCCCACACAAAGCATTGATCTCTTTCCATTATGCTCAGCTTGGTACCGCAAAGCAGTTTCTTTGTCCTTCATTTTAATTAGCACACAGTTACGACTGCACTGGGTCATTACCAAGATTTGGGAGGAGGAAGTTTTGCCGCAGGAGTGGATGGAAGGTGTCGTGTGTCCTATCTACAAAAAGGGTGATAAGCTGGATTGTAGCAACTACCGCGCAATCACATTGCTGAACGCCGCCTACAAGGTACTCTCCAAATTTTATGCCGTCGACTAGCTACCAATTGCAAGGGAGTTCGTGGGGCAGTACCAGGCGGGTTTTATGGGTGAACGCTCCTCCACGGACCAGGTGTTCGCCATTCGCCAAGTACTGCAGAAATGCCGCGAATACAACGTGCCCACACACACCATCTATTCATCGACTTCATAGCCGCATATGATACAATCGATCGGGACCAATTATGGCAGCTAATGCACGAAAACGGACTTCCGGATAAACTGACACGGTTGATCAAAGCGACGATGGATCGGGTGATGTGCGTAGTTCGAGTTTCAGGGGCATTATCGAATCCCTTCGATACCCGCAGCGGGTTACGGCAAGGTTATGGTCTTTCGTGTCTGCTATTCAACATCGCTTTGGAAGGGTAATACGAAGAGCAGGGATTAACACAGGTGATACAATTTCAATAAGTCCGTCCAGGTATTTGGCTTCGCCGACGACATAGATATTATGGCACGTAACTTTGAGAAGATGGTGAACGCCTACATCATACTGAAGAGGGAAGCCAAGCGGATCGGACTAGTCATCAACACGTCGAAGACGAAGTACATGATAGGAAGAGGTTCAAGAGAAGACAATGTAAGCCACCCACCGCGAGTTTGCATCGGTGGTGACGAAACCGAGGTGGTAGAAGAATTTGTGTACTTGGGCTCACTGGTGACTGCCAAAAATGATACCAGCAGAGAAATTCGGAGACGCATAGTGGCTGGAAATCGTACGTACTTTGGACTCCGCAAGACGCTTCGATCGAATAGAGTTCGCCGCCGTACCAAACTGACTATCTACAAAACGCTCGTTAGACCGGTAGTCCTCTACGGACACGAGACCTGGACGATGCTCGTGGAGGACCAACGCACACTTGGAGTTTTCGAAAGGAAAGAGCTGCGTACCATCTATGGTATGGTGCAGATGGCGGACGGTACGTGGAGCAGGCGAATGAACCACGAACTGCATCAGCTGTTGGGAGAACCATCCATCGTTCACACCGCGAAAATCTGACGACTGCGGTGGGCCGGGCACGTAACCAGAATGTCGGACAGTAACCCGGTGAAAATCGTTCTGGACAACGATCCGACGGGCACAAGAAGGCGAGATGCGCAGCGGGCAAGGTGGATCGATCAGGTGGAAGATGACTTGCGGACCCTCCGTAGACTGCGTGGTTGGCGACGTGAAGCCATGGGCCGAGCCGAATGGAGAAGACTCTTATATACCGCACAGGCCACTTCGGCCTTAGTCTGAATAAATAATAATACAGTTATGACTATTATGTAACTTTATACTCGTTTATTGGATGGATATTAATTCCACTCTCCAGAAATTGCTGAACTTTACTAGCGTCCGAACGAATAGGGAGGACGCTAAAGTCAACCACTATAGTTTTTCGCAAATCAGAGGGAGCAAGAGAAAAACGTCTAACGTATGCACTGGTTGGCTATCGACTGAGAAAGCGTTTTTATTGGACGGATTGGAATCAAGCGTAAGGGTTGCGGATGAAATATCGACATCATTTGTTACCTTAGATGGTTTGAAGCAGGGTGATGCACTCTCGAATCTACTGTTCAATATAGCGCTCGAGGAGGCGATTCGGAGAGCTGGTGTGCAAAGAAGCGGTACCATTATCACAAGATCGCATATGCTCATGGGATTTGCGGACGATATCGATATTATCGGGATTGATCGCCGTGCCGTGGAAGAGGCTTTTGCGCCTTTTAAGAGGGAGACAGCGAGGATTGGACTCACGATCAATACCAGCAAAACGAAGTACATGGTCGCTGGCAATCAACGTGGGTTCATTAGTGGTGGTGGTAGCGAAATGGTGCTGGATGGTGAAAAATTTGTAGTTGTGGAAGAATTTGAGTATCTTGGAACATTAGTGACGTGCGATAATGATGTTACCCGCGAGGTGAAAAGGCGTATTGCAGCTGCAAATAGGGCATATTACTGACTTCGTAACCAGCTTAAGTCCCTTAGTCTGCAAACGAAAACAAAACTCGCGCTGTATACTACTCTGATTCTTCCGGTGGCTTTATACGGCCATGAGACATGGACGTTAAAGGAGGCTGATCGGAGAGCTCTCGGAGTGTTTGAGCGTAAGGTGCTGCTGACAATACTCGGCGGTAAACAGGAGAACGGTATCTGGCGGCGTCGCATGAATCACGAATTGTACCAGGTGTATAAAGGGCTGGATATTATTAAGCTTATTCAACACGGCAGACTACGGTGGGTTGGTCACGTTGTTCGTATGCCGGAAGAACGTCAAGCAAAGATAATATTTAGTAGAGAACCCGGAAGAGGCCGCAGGCTTTGTGGAAGGCCGCGTACACGATGGCTTTTTGCAGGTGAAGAGGACCTGAGGGCGCTCAATGTTCAGGGCGACTGGAAGCGATTGGCCCAGGATCGAATCCAGTGGAGAAGGATACTCCCTTTGGCGTAGGTTCATCGAAGAGCTGTAGCCCATCAAGTAAGTAAGTATATAGCTATTGCTAAACCGGATCGCCTTGGAATCAATGGTTCTCTCTTGCGGTGGTTCCAGTTGTATTTAACCGGTCGCAGCCTTACCGCGTTTATTGCAGATCACATTTATTGTCTAAAGTCGTTGTACTGTTGCCTGACTCGTTCCGTTTTGGAGTCCTGCTTGGTCGTCTGGTCTCACCTATATAATAATGGCGCCGAAAGAATTGAATCCGTCCAGCATCGTTTTCTGAGATTCGCATTGCGCAGATTACCGTGGCAAAGCCCCTTCCGTCTTCCAAGCTATGAAAGCCGTTGCCGTTTGATTGATCTGGAACCCCTTTCCGTCCGCCGAAGCACAACGAGGACATTACTGATAGCAGATCTACTACAAGGACGACTCGACTGCCCTTCTCTTCTGGAACAAATTAACTACCACGTGCAACCCCGATCCCTTAGGAATAGTTCGATGTTCAGGGCTCCTATGCATCGAACGAACTACGGTATGTTCGGTGCTATCGGCGGTCTTCAAAGACTATTCAACAGAGGTGCATCTCTTTTTGATTTTAACTTGTCCCGTCAACTAATTCGCGAAAGGTTCAGTTCTTTTTTAGGAATAGTTGATAATGATACTTGACCATATAATGTAATTTCGCATTTTGTAATTAATTATAAGTAAGCATTATTGGGGCCCAGTGGCGTAACCAGAAAATTGGTCTGGGGGGGGGGTGGGGGGTTTTCTGAACATTTTTTCTACGAAAAAAAAAATTTCTTCTAAAAATTTTGTCTCTGGGGGGGGGGGTTTATACCCAAAACCACCCCCGTGGCTACGCCACTGTTGGGGCCAATACAGCCTGTTGATGTATCATATAAACAAATAAATAAACAAATACGTATTTGGCACTTACATCGCGACCAGACGTAAGTGCTGCTGTGAATTTCTTTAATCTGCTCCATCTGATGTCACTTGAAACACATATTACGCTACCTGAAAGGAACCATCAATCTATGTTTGGTTTATCGTCAGGAAAAAGAAGTACAGCCGCTTATAGGATACGCCGAAGCCGACATGGGCAATGACACAGATGATCGTCGATCCATATCCGTAAATGTATTTCAAGTGGTTGGAAGTACCGTCTCGTGGATGACTAGAAAACAAGCAACTGTGTCGCTTTCATCAACGGAGGCCGAATACATTTCTTTGAGTCAAGCTGCATGTGATGCCATTTGGCTCAAAAACCTGCTCGAGGAGCTTGGAGTTGCATTCATTCAACCAATACCACTGTTCGAGGACAATCAAGCTTGCATCCGGATTGCTGAAGAACCAAGGAATCACAAACGAATGAAACATATCGACATTCGATACAACTTTGTTCGAGAGAAAATTCATAAAGGTTTCTTCAAAATACTCTACAAGCCAACATCCGAGCAAGTCGCTGATCTTTTCACAAAGGGTTAGCTAAAGGACAATTCGAATATCTACGGAACAAGCTGGGACTATTCGGTTGAGCGGAGGTGTTGAGTTGATCATGTCTTTAATAGCAACTTAATTGTTAGATACGCAATATGCCATGATTAATAAAATTTTCATTTCTGTTAATTCTACCTAGTCTTCCGTTCAATAAAGACGTGTTAACGCATAGCTCTGCCTATTTTGTTATATACAACACGGCAGACTACGGTGGGCTGGACACGTTGTTCGTATGCCGGAAGAACGTCAAGCAAAGATAATATTTAGTAGAGGACCCGGAAGAGGACGCAGGCTTCGTGGAACACCGCGTACACGATGGCTTTTTGCAGTTGAAGAGGACCTGAGTGCGGTCAATGTTCAGGGCGACTGGAAGCGATTGGCCCAGGATCGAGTCCAGTGGAGAAGGATACCTCATTCGGCGTAGGTTCAACGAAGAGCTGTAGCCCAACAAGTAAGTAAGTTTACAGCAGCAACGTAATGCTTCTTTGCATTATATTGAAAACAAGGAACTTAAAGATCTCCTTCAAATTAACTATCTAACGAACTTTTAATATCCTCTGGAACTGAAGTGATGAGGGCACACATTGGGCTTACAAACTCGACCGACAATGGATCACACCAACCTGATCAGCTTAGTGTGTATTAGATGTATAAGTGGCTCTTCCCTATGGAAGAAACTTTTTTAAATTGCATTAAAATACTGATACTGTTTAATATTTTCAGTATACTAATAAACATATACTTAATCGAAACTTTTCAAACAAAAATATACTTAAGGTACAGTGGGGTTGTTACGACTATTAGTAACAAAGCAGGTTCCGGAAATTTAACAATTCGTTTATTCTGCGTCGATGTAGATAAAGAGCGAGGTTAAATTTTCCCTAAAATATGAGATGAGTTACATGGCTGATTTCATACATAATTTAGGGGTTCTTACGTTTAGTATTCGCGGAATATCATACCGTCTCACAAGCTACAGGACTCACTGATCAGTGGACCAAATCTAATCAAATTGATTATGAATTAATTACAAAGATGAACATAATTCCAATTCAATTAAGTTACCCCTTTAGAAATATTTAATGAACTAATTGTTGTAACTCGTGCCCTCAACTAGATGTAATAATAGGCTAGTATCTGTAATACAAAAGCGTTCATTTCATCAATCTTCAGTTCATGCTAGTTTTAACTCACCGTTTTTATACTATTTTTAGGAAACAATTAAGTAAATAACTCAAATTTCTAGAAACTTCTATTAAATTCTCGTTGAACAACTTTTGATAATGATTTGCAAGTTCTTATAGCGTATTGTTCTTATCGTAGCTGTCAAACGTGCCTGTCACTCTTTTCAGGGTTGGATGTGTCCATATTACTAGAGAGGCTAATAAGCCATTTTATAGAAAGCTCAAATGACAGGAGACCAAATACTAATATTTACATTTTACAAGGAACATTTGCGAAAATGAAATGAAATGATGATGATGATGACGAAATGATGATGGTTTACATGCAAATTTACCAAAACAAAGACCGAGCCCTCCACTCAAAATTTCGATCAGCTGTTCGAATCTGTCTCATAAAATGGCTTATTGCCGAGAGGAGTAACAGGGGTAAGTGGTAAATGGGGTAAGTGAAAAAAACGCAAGTATTTCACTGATGAAGCACAGAATTATTCAATTTCACTTCACAATCATACAAGGCCATTCAAATCAATGCGTTGAATAAGTAAAACATGAAATAATGAACCATTTCAACATGCGAGAGTAAAAATTTATTAACCTTTCAAGTTTATCTTTTGCACAAGTTGTTTTGCGTGTCAATAAATACAAATATTTTTTTATGTTGGTTTCCATAATACATTCAATTAGTGCATTGATAAGTTGGTTTTCATTGTAGTTTTGAATTCCAGCCTCAAAAATATTGATATGAACATCAAAAATTTTGAAAAAATATTTTATTGCTTTGCCTGTTTTTTACCATGGGTGGGGCAAGTGAAAATTTTCCGACACTGAATGCATTTCTTTATTTTTCCAAACACAAATAATTTCTAACAAGCGTATATAAACAAATGATACCAATTCGAACTCATTCGAAGGCTTTTGGTTATTAAATTGATACGTGGTAATACTAAATCAGGAACCCAAAGAGCCCAGTGTTTTAAATAATCCATGTTTGATAAATAATTCGTGAAAAAATGTTATTTATATAGCTTAAACACAAGAATCACTACTATTGCAAATATATCAACAATTATGATTTATTTAGTTGAAATTTATAAAAAAAATACATTGTTAATGTAGACTCTTCTACTGAAATCATAAGTGGATTGTTAATGAAACACAATATGATTCCAGGTTTGATGAATATTTCAAAGATAATTTCTCTGCATTATCGCCAAGGTTTATTATCTTACTATAAACCTGAAATAGAAAGCAGTGTTAGACACTAATGGAGATGAGATATTAGATCTCAAAAAATTCAAGTAAAGAAAACATAAAAATCATTTAATGGAGGCACTCTAGTGCCCTTTGACTTTCATGAAGTGTCAAAAAGCATCACAACAGATCACAGTTATGTTCTATTCAGTATAATTATCATTTGCATGAAATATATGAACAGAAAATGTGTTCTTATATTGAAAAATCCTTTTTTTAAATTATTTTATTTTACCCCACATGTGGGGCAAGTGAAAAATTTAAACCGATTTTTTTGTTTTCCAAATATTTTGTGTCCTAAAAGTATTTTTCAAAGATCTTGTTCGCAGGCATATAAAGATTGGATAGATGATTCGTTATGTCATAAATATGATCAATTTCAATATTATATTCAACTTTTATGACTTGGTGAACTTTATGTACGATTTCCTTTACCCACTTGCCCCACTGTACCTTATCAAGTTTTGCAACTTTACCGAAAAAATATTCGGTTTAACAGCAGTCAAGCAAATGATGAATGATGACTAAAATTGAACTCAAATTCCCAGAAAGAATGCTTACACATAATAAGTGTACGATTCCTAAATGAAAAATTATCTAACCTTACAGAAGTGCTATCTGTGGCTTCTAAACCTATATAGATTCCAGTAAAGTTTTACCAGTAATAATTTTTTTATGTTTGACCCAACTAAAAGTCTCCCAAAACTTCGGGAGACATTTTTTTTAATCGCAGTTGTAACAGTTTGCGACAAGCTCATTTTGCGTTTTTTTTACAATTGTCAGATCTTTATTGCAAACTTTGCTGAGAATTTGATCAAAATAGTTTGTTCAAAATAAATAATTTAAAGGACAATGTTTAATTCTTAAAAAATGTGTTGTTCAACTCAATCTAAATGTGAGCATTTACTTCATTCAAGTATTCTTACTCCCCACTCGTAGAATTAGCCCAATTCAATCATTTGATTTTTAAAATGTTGGTTGAATAAACATGGAAACTTACAATCTTTTATTCCCTCGGTGAATTTCTTCTTTTTGATGGGCAACGTTTCCGGCTTATGCGTCACCAATCGGTCAATATTGAAGTAATCGCGCACTTTGGGAATTCTCAGGAAGCCTACTTGCAGCAGCGAGAAGAAATTGCTGCATGCCCAGTAGCAGAGAATCGCGCCGGGGAAGTTGATTGTGAAGGGAAAAATGAACAGCGGCATCGCCCTCAGCACGTATCGGACCGTCTGCATGTTTTGGGCGGACATTCGCGCGCTGTCCGTGCCCAGTTCGATGGTCAAAAACATGGTAATGCTGGTAATCACCGGCAGTGCGTAGAACTGGTCGCAAACAGTCAAATCGGTGAACCAGAAAAGTCCTCCGTCACGCATCGACTCCACGGGTGTGTTGGCCATCTGCCTGAGTCCCATGAAAAACGAGATGAATATGGGAGCTTGTGCCAACGGAACCAACATATTCTTCAGTGGGTTCAAATTCTTCTCCTTCATGAAGGCCACCATCTCCTGAGCATAGCGCGCTGAATCTATGGCGTTGCCGGCCTGCCGAGCTTCTGTCATTTTCAATTGCAGCACTTGCATCTGGGGCATGTGGTTGTTCATTTTGGCTGCATTACGCTGACTGGCAATCACCAGGGGAAACAGGATCAACCTCACACAAATGGTTCCAATAGCGATCACTCCCCACCAGGGCAGATCACAGCCAACGTGGAGGAATTCCATGCAATTCTGAACGATTCCTACTGGGGTCCAACCACCCAGTCCAAGCGAAGCAAACGTAGCTTCACCATTGGAAGCGATACTGGACACTAGGTCAGTGACTTCCGGCGCTGCCGGAATTGGAGGTGGTTCTGGTATTGTGTCAAGCGCGTTCTTCGCAACATCGTTGGTGCTGATGTTACGAACCAGAATCGCAGCTGTGATTGGATTGATGGATTTGAGGTGGAGTTTTGTGTTTTCCACTTAGAAGTTTATTACGATTTTCGCATGCGATGTGATAACTCGGTTAGACCCTGCTATGGTGACCAACTCCTACAAATTGATAACAAAATTGTGGATTTATGAAACAAGGAAAATTTCCACCAGATATTACCTGAACTAAGCAGTTTCTCCCGCCGATTGAATTTCTAACCAATAGTTTACCAGCTAGCGATAACATTTTACGTAACTTAAATTGATTTGAAGTGAATTTTTAATAAAAATTTAAGATTTTTCCGAAAATTCTTTCGACCGCTCCAGCAGTAATCACGCAACCAAAACAATTTGTCGTTCGTCGTGCGGCTCGTCGGTGAGCTGTCAAACAGTAGAAACAAAAGAGGGGAAGTGGCACACTGAAACAAAACAACCTCGGACGGACACGAATACAAACGGCAGAGCTTTGACAACGTTATGAGACGTTACGTTTCGACATATGCTTTGAGTGGGCGGAAAGTGGGTGGTAAATATGAAAATCAAACTACTTGTGGTTTTTGCTGGTCTAGCAAAGTATTGTCGCGCTCTTCTTAAACGCTCAACTCTTCGCGGTGATAACGCGCAAGCAAAGAGTGCGCAACAACGCTTGCCAACGCTCTTTACACAGGGTGTGAGTCTGTGCTGTTTAATTTAATAAGCCGCCGAATGGGGTTGACATAGTTGAATAGCCGCCGTTATTATGCAAAGTAAATGGGCGCGCTCAGCGCAATTCAACGGAAGGCTGATTGAGATGATCACGATCTGAGTGTTTTATCTTGGGATGCATAATATTATGCATCCCAAGATAGCTCAGATCGTGATCATCTCAACCTGAACGCTGGAGCACTGCCATTACTTGCACGGCGTTATCACCGCGAAGACGCTGCTGAATGACGTTTAGAACGCGACAATATTTAAATCAACATGATCGCCGCGCGGACTTGTAAGAACGCATACAGTTGGATGAGGGAAAGGAAAAATATGTCTTAGCTAAGGGGCGGTACACTTTATTTTCCTGGGTTTTTCAGCCCCTTCCCTCCCCCTTTGTAAGATATTTCCCATACAACTTTTTTTGACCTAGAAAATAAATTCATAACTTTTAAATAATTGAGAACATAGTTTTTGAAAATCCACAGAAAAAACTACTTCACCTGGTAGCACTTTGTCTCCATCATTTCGATAAGACAGTTGTGATTCCTTTGGACGTTGAAGATGTTAGCGCATGTCCTTGTCCCTGACAAGGAAACTACGCCACTGCCGCTAAGAACCGATTGGTCAACCTCTGGAACAACAATCAACTGTGTCATTTTTTAAATCGAACCCGAGGAAGTTCTCTTCCGATTCCGCGACACTGGATTGTCCGTTCCACTTCTACCGAAGGAACTTTCGGACGAATTCCTGGAAAAACTTCTGGAAGATTTCCTGGAGGAACTTTCGTAGGAATTCCTGGAGAAACTTCTGATGGAATTCCCGAAGGAACTTCTGGAGGAATTCCTGGAGAAACTACCGGAGGAATTCCTGGAGGAACTGCCGAAGGAATTCCTAGAGGAACTGCCGGAGGAATTCCTGGAGGAACTTTCGGAGGAATTCCTGGAGGGACTTCCAAAGGAATTTCTGGAGGAACTTCGGGGGAATTCCTGGAGAAACTTCCACAGGAATTCCTGGAGGAACTTCCGCAGGAATTCCTGGAGGAACTTCCGCAGGAATTCCTGGAGGATCTTCCGCAGAAATTCTTGGAGGAACTTCCGGAGGAACTTCGGGGGAATTCCTGGAGAAACTTCTAGAGGAATTTCTGTAGGAACGTCGGCCGGAATTCTTGGAGAAACTTCCGATGAAATTCCTGGAGGAACTTTTGGGGGAACTACAGGAGGAACTTCCGGAGGAAATCCTAAAGAAGCTTCCGGGGGAACTCTTGGAGGAGTTTTCTGGAGGAACTTCCGGAGAAATTCCTAAAAAATCCGGCTGAAAATGATCTATCACGGCGCCGCCGATAAAAAATTCAATCGGTGCGCAGGTCTCCCGGAGGCAGGTTGTCTACGAATCGTTCGAAAAATCCTTGCATCTCCTTCGGGTTGATCGTTGACATGGGTGTCAGCTGTGACACGCTTGTCTTCGGTGCGTTTTTTTCGGAATTTTCGAGGCGTCTGAATCGGCTGACGTCCTCATAATGTCAAAAAACATGGTCTTGAAGCGTGAACAGTTCTTGGACTTGCCACCGAAGAAAGGAATTAGTGGCTTCAAGGATTGCTGCTGGACAAATAATCCTTGAAGGATCCGGTTGTGGTTGTGAGTTCGCATTTAACGGCGTGCTACTAGGAGCAGTAGTCGACTGCATCGTTGTCTTCAACACCACGGAAGCTCCAGTAGTGTGTTGTACTTCGAACTCGTCGTAGGTCTCCATTTGCTCTTCCAAATGGTTTTTGGGTGTTAGTGCAATGATGTCTTCGTGATAGATGCAGTAATCATTGTAGAAATGATCCAGCTTTTGCGGCATGTTCACTCGCGCGCGATGAAGAATAACGAATTACAAATGTCGTTCTGTTCTCCATAGACAGCCAAGTAAACTATTTTAATATGCTCGTCGCTATCGGAACAGAAACAGGAACAACAATAGGGGGATTGTCGTCAGCAGCAAAATAAACCTCACCTGCGTGCAGGTACGGTGTCGCATGGGATGGTGATGTGGGCTGGCCGCAATCGTCATGCCGATCGTTCGTAGATTCGCGGTTCGATTATAACAAATTGTCAAGCTTGGGAAGCCAGCCTACCGTTTGAATGAGGAATGCGTGTCCATTTTAAAAACATTTTCGTTAGCAGAAAAGCAATCGAAACACCCGCAGTCTACTCGGGGTTTTGAATGGTTGGAATTCTATGGCCTGAACACTGACTAACATTGTGTTGAACAAAAACTATGCGTTGGAATCTGCAGGTAGAAACGTCAATCGGTGAGCCTATCTTCCAACTATCTTGTTCAAAGCCCTATATTATCATTCAAATTTATTAGAAAAACGCAGAACGGATTAGATTGCCTCTCAAAATTCTAGAGCTTTTTTTGATGCATCGGGAGCAAACGTTCGATTGCATATTGTGCAGTGGCATTAGAAGATATATTCTTCAAAACAAATTCATGTTTTGGCGTCAGCCAGGGGGACCCAAGCGGTAAAATGCCTGCCTTAGTGACCGACCCCAGCCAGATTATCCGATATAACATTCCCTGGCACTCCACGATGTCCTCGGATCCAGGCAAATGTTGTCGATTGTTATACGCCTGAATCCATTGGTGACTTGGTTGTTCGCGATTGCACTGACAAAGACTATCAGTATAGGAAGCCGACTGTCTATAATGGATTTCACAACACGTAGGTCGTAGACGAATTCCCATGTTGTTTGTCCTGTTGGGCTTTGACCCTGGTAAGGCATTTGATTTTAACGGAACCGGATATGAGGAGGAAGCTGAATGGTTGTAACCGTTGGTCCCATGATGAAGCTTGTAGCTCCTTTACAAGCAAAAATCCCTCTCCCTGCTTATGTCCTATGTGAGTCTTTTGTCATGCAAGAGTTCGACCCTGTCTTCCTAAATGGGACTCACACGCTTATGCTGTCAGTTAGCCACTCGCCCATCAATTTATGTTTATTTGTAGCGGTTTGAAATAGCTAACTTGAATGCAAGAGCAATGTTAATCGCAAAGGAAGGTAACCCACAGAGGGCCGTTAACCACCTTTCGGTTATTTTCGGGCCCGTATCTCACTATTTTAATTATTTAGTGCTTGGCCTAAATCATATCCGTCTTTCTGTCCGAGTCTTTACAAGGAATAAGAAGTGCGCGTCGTGTTCCTAAATTAAAAGTATTATGTGTAAAAATTGTTCAATTGGTGTAAATTATTAAAACTTTGTGTTATTATAGGTAAAACTTACAAGCTAAACGGCAAATTATAAAATTACAATCGTAAACTAGGATCACAGTAATTAGTACGGTTAGTGAATTTGTTAAGAAAATGTGGTTCTTTTGTAATCTGATTGTTCTATTATTCCATTATTAAAGTGAATAGGACTATTGTCCATAGAAGCCAATAGGTGAAGCCAATTCTGTGATTAGTGGCAAAACTATACAACAAAAAGGTAATTTAAGTAAATTAATAGAATTGTTGTAGTGTGTTTGTGGTACTCGTGGGTTGGGATAAAATAATTTGGCTGAATACTAATGTGCTTTGAACAGGTCCGTACAGCGGGCCTTTTTGTTTTATGTGCGGGTTTCACCTCGTCGCCCTCAGGTGAAACTATACTTCACAGGATTCCGTGTGACGATTCCCAGATCCGAAGGACCGTGAGTCGTTATTAACTCGGTCGAGCCGTGAGGACAGAAATTGTTCCGGTTCTGGGGTCTCCATTATTCGCCGGAAAGCCAAGGGACGCGAGCGATCGACAACTCGCACCGGGAGCCAAGATCCCATTGGAGGTATCCACCAACCCGCCCAACGCTGAATACCACACTAAGACCACCCGCCCCTCTCCACCACCGTTTTGCCACCGAAGACCGCCATCAACCCACCATCCGAGATAACCACCACGAAGAACAAGTTCTAAGATAAAACCGCCAAGTACCACACTCTAGTAATTAAGTGACGTCACTTCAATGATAGGCCAGTTAGGAAGCAATAAAATTGTACATGCAATGAAAATTGTATTTGGTGGTTTAGTTTTGCTTTAATTACCTAGGTTTGGTGATTTACACCTTTATTCCTTTTGTGCGCTTTTTCCGTGTTTTGCAAGGAGTTCTCAGGCCTCGCCCTGTAGAGACCGTTTCTGAAGGGTGGATGTGTATGGTTTTTGAGTCAATTCCAGATGAGTGATCTGTGGTTCATACTTCCACGAGTTCTTTAAGTTTTTCCTTTCGTTCCTTCTTAAGTGAACAAGGTTGATTGTGTGCATGTGACTCTGTGAGCATATGCGACCCTACATAATTTCCCTACCGTGAGCAGCTGCTGGCTACATTTTGGCGCTCAGCGAATTCCACACTATACTGTGTTACACGCTTTTTCAAACCCGAAGGGGGGAGAAAAAAAATCTAGTTCTTTTTTTCAATTTCACATCGTTCTCCAAACGATATTACAAATCCTAGTTTCTTCAAATTTCTATCGTTAGATCAAACAAGATCAGCATACCTAGTTTTTTTTAATTTTCAGCGTATACAAAGCGGGAATAATTTTCATAGTATTTTTTTTCAAATTTTGAGCATGGATTTAGAAATCTCGCACCTGTATAAGAATTTGCTAATTCATCATCTAGAAAGGCCGGAGATTGAGCATGAGCTAACGGTTAGAGCAGTCCAGTTTGAGGAAACTGAATCCCGTTCCGCGTTGCAAAGAAGATTGCGAGATAGATTAAAGGAGGAGAGAGAGAAGAACGAGACAGATATCAATTTCATAAGATGCTACAAATCCGTTGATTTGGAAATTAAGGAAATCGATGAAAATTTGGAACAAATTAAAAACTTTTTAGAAAATAAATCGCGGTTTGAGGGTATTCGCGAGAGAAAAAAACGCGTCTAGTACACTATTTTGCAAGAACGAGAAGAGTACAGGAAATTGCGGATAAAGATGAAGACCTTCAGGATCTAGACAGACTCATCGGCGGAATTCGCGAAATGATGAATACCCATTTTCCAGTCTTAATTCCAAACGAACTTATTCAAGCACAAGTCATTCAGCAAATAGCCCAGACCCTTTCTGAGTTGAATCTGCAGGCCTATAATACAAATGTAGAAACTGTCTCACGATCTCAATCTGAACATTCCAAATCATTGTCCATGGAACATGGAAAACTAGACGAAGCGGCAGGGGGTATTAGGGAGGAAGATCCTTTAGTCTCTTCCAGTCGTCGTACGTTGAAGTCATTACGCAAATCCGATAATGTAAAATCTCTGCTTGATCTCGCGCGTCGCATTCCGAGTTCGCGTCGGAATAGCCCGGAACATTCCGGTTCCAGGTCTCAAAAACAAAGCTTGTCAGAGAGGCCTGGTCAGAGAAACTGATCCGTAAATTTTCTTTAGATCCACGGTCGAATAAGAATCGCGAAGTAAGTCAGGAAGCGTCAGATTCGATGTCCAATACGGATTTGGAACTATCTATCAATTCGTCCGATAGTTCAAGTCCTCCGTCGCTACCTCGACATCGCCGTCGGTACACATATAAACGTAAACCAGTTTCTGACTGGAACTTGAAATATGACGGAAAGATAACGGGCAAAACTTAATGAGATTTATCAAGAAGTACAGTTCTACGCGAAATCGAACAAATGTCCGAGAAAGAACTATTTCGATCCGCGATCTATTTATTTAAGGATCAGGCGAGAGTCTGGTTCATGGCAGGGATCGAGAATGGAGATTTTCCACGTGGAAAGAACTCGTATCCGACTTGAAACGCGAATTTCTAAGCCAAGACCACGATCACGTTAACGAAATCCGCGCCATCTCGCGAAGACAAGGTCCGAAAGAACGATTTTCGGATTTCCTTGCAGAAATGCAACGAATATTCAACTCACTAACTAGACCAATAACCGAAAATAAGAAGTTCGAAATAGTTTTCGAAACCTTCGTTGCCGATTATAAGGCCCACGCGATCGCGTCTAATATAGATAATCTCGCGGACCTCAAGAAGTTTGGTCGCCAGCTAGACGCGACATTCTGGTTTAAGTTTAACACGAACGAACAAGAACACAACACTTCGCGAACTCGTTGCGCAGTAAACGAGGTGAGCTTCGGCCATAAACCCAGGCAAAACCACTCCATGAACAACATTAATACAAGTTTCAAATCGCGACAATTCTACCGGTCAAAGCCCGAACGATCCGACGAAGAAACTTCGAAGAGACAAGAACCCGCGAAACTAACACACTCTTTGTAGAAGACTGACGATAACTCGAAGGGATTGCAAATCCTTCTTGAGAAATATGAGGGTACCCAAAGCCGACAATTGTTTCAATTGTAGGTTGTCGGGTCACCAGGCCAAAGAATGCCGAGCTCCCAAGCACAACTTTTGCCGTAGGTGTGGTTTCATCAAGTTCGACCCCGATAATTGTCCATTCTGCGCAAAAAAACGCGCATTAGGCGGCCGTAAGAAATTGGGTCCGTCAACAAATTTCACAAAATCCCCAATCTAAAACAAAAACTTTAAATGCCCTACCGTTGTTTGGCTTTGAACCTTTCACGAAACAGGAATACGAAAGTCCATCTGAGGAAGTAGATGAATTATTCATTCACCTCCATAATGATGACCGTCCCTTTGTGCAAGTTGCAATATTCGAAATACCGATTATCGGTTTACTAGATAGTGGAGCGCATCGTAGTATAATTGGCGCTGGCTCTCAACACTTGATAAACGTGTGCAAACTTAAGCTTTTTCCCACCAAGGTTGAGCTTATAACAGCAAGTGGCCAAAAACTGAATGTAAAAGGATGTGTAAACCTCGATCTCATTCAATGGAACGACCAAACTGCTCGAGACTTTGGTAGTACCAGACCTCAAAAGAAAGCTCATACTGGGTACGGATTTTTGGAGAGCATTCCAAATCGTCCCCTCATTAGCCACGAATTCGGTGGATGAACTCGAAGTTCATGCACCAGTTGTCCCCGATTTGACCCACGAACAGCTTAAAGAGTTAGAAAATGTGAAAGCACAATTCAAAGTAGCGGAAGATGGCAAGCTTGATACCACCTCCCTTATTTGTCACCGGATCGAACTAGCTGAAGAAGCTAGAAAGAAACCGGCAGTTCGAATAAATCCGTTCCCGACATCACCCAAGAGACAAGCACAAATCAATCTGGAACTCGACCGTATGCTTCAAGCCGGAATTATAGAACGCTCTTATAGCGATTGGTCCCTTCGATTAGTACCCGTTGACAAACCAGATGAATCGGTTCGGCTTTGCCTTGATGCTCGGCAACTAAATGAGCGCACGATACGGGATTCGTATCCGTTGCCTCATGCGGACCGTATTTTGAGCCGGCTAGGTCCTTGTAGATATATTTCAACAATAGACCTTTCTAAAGCATTCCTACAAATCCCGTTACACTCCAAATCAAAAAAATACACTGCGTTTTCGGTTCTCGGCAGGGGACTGTTTCACTTCACAAGGATGCCATTTGGTCTGGTCAATAGTCCCGCGACTTTGTCCAGACTAATGGATCGTGTCCTAGGTGGAGGAGAATTGGAGCCAAAGGTGTTTATTTATTTAGATGATATTATCATCATCAGCGATACATTCAAGGAACATATGGACTTATTACGAGAAGTGGCCAGACGCTTGGGACAGGCCAACTTATCCATTAATCTCGAGAAATCCAAGTTCTGCGTCTCGGAGGTTCCCTATCTCGGTTATATACTGAGCACCACTGGACTTCGCCCAAATCCGAACCGAGTGGAAGCAATAGTTAATTTTGAGCGTCCCAATTCACTCAAATCTTTGAGGCGTTTTCTAGGGATGTGTAATTATTATAGACGGTTCATTTCCACCTATAGCGATCTAGTGCGTCCCCTTACCGATCTACTTAAAGATAAACCCAAGTCAGTACGTTGGAGCGATTTAGCTGAAAAAGCGTTTGTTCGAATTAAGGAATTACTCATCAGTGCTCCAATCTTAACAAACCCAAATTTCAATAAGCCCTTTACCATTCATTGTGATGCCAGCGATACAGCGATCGCCGGTGTGCTGACACAATCATATGAAGGTGTAGATAAACCTATATCTTACTTTTCCCAAAAGCTTAGTGGAGCTCAGCAGAGATATTTGCCACCGAAAGGAGGCTCTTGCCGTGCTAAACTCTATAGACAAATTCCGATGTTACATAGAGGGTTCGAAGTTCACAGTTTACACCGATGCTTCAGCCCTAACATACATCCTTCGAAGTAGCTGGCGTACCTCATCTCGACTTTGTCGATGGAGTATAGAGTTACAAAGACATGACATGGACATCAAACATCGCCGTGGCGTTGATAACGTGGTGCCTGATGCCTTGTCTAGGTCTGTTGATGAACTCTCTACTTCGCCGACAAATTCAGATTGGTACACTAACATGGTGGTAAAAGTTAAATCTGAACCTGAAAAGTTTAAAGATTTTCAAATCGACAATGGTGTGCTTAAAAAGTTTGTAGCCCAATGACCGTCTCGATTATCGCTTTGAGTGGAAGGTGTGCGTTCCATCAGACATGCGCGAGAAAATCTTATTGGAGGAGCACAACGATTCCCTTCATTTGGGAATCGATAAAACGATTGCTTTGGTCAAAAAGAAATACTATTGGCCGAAGTTATCAAGCGATGTTAAATCCCACATTCAAAAATGTTCAATTTGTAAACAAAGCAAACCGCCAAATAGATCCCAACACCCTGAAATGGGAAGGCAGCGGATATGCACCAAACCCTTCCAACTCGTTGCTCTGGATTTCATCAGTCCTTGCCAAGAAGCAAGACCGGCAACTCCACCTACTTGTCATAATGGACATTTTTCCAAGTACTGCCTTCTGTTTCCGCTACGGAAAATATCGGCAACACAGGTATGCCAGATCCTGGAACAGAACTGGTTTAGAAGGTACTCAGCCCCGAGTATCTGATTAGTGACAATGCCACAACATTTTGTCAAAAGATTTCAAAACCTTACTAGACAAATACCGCATTAAGCATTGGAAAAATTCAAGGCATCACAGCCAATCAAATCCAGTCGAAAGACTGAACAGAACAATAAATGCGTGTATCCGAACCTATGTCCGGTCGGATCAGAAAATGTGGGACACGAGAGTTTCTGAAATAGAATATGTGCTAAATAATACCCCACATAACGCCACTGGATTCAGCCCATACCGCATTCTTTTTGGCCATGAAATAGTTGGAAAAGGAGATGAGCATAAAATGGACAAGGATGAGGAAGAGGTATCAGATGAGGAAAGGGTCGGTAGGAAACTGGAAATCGATCGTTTAATTTACAACATAGTTTACAAAAATCTTCGAAAAAGCTACGAGAAAAACGCGAAAATCTATAATCTTCGTCATAAAACCGTTAGTCCGTCGTACACCGTTGGGCAAAAAGTCCTAAAACGAAACTTCAAACAATCATCCGCGATTGAATCGTACAATGCTAAACTCGGTCCATTGTACATCCCATGTACGGTAATCGCCCGCGTAGGAACGTCATCGTATGAGGTGGCGGACGAACATGGGAAATCGTTAGGGATATTTTCGGGAGCGGATCTCAAGCCGGAAGAAATCTAGAAAGAAAGAATAATACAGTATACGATTAACATTATTTGCGAATAGAAAAAAAAACGATAAACTTAGCCTGTTTTTCCGCTCTAATCCTTGCAACATAAATGCGGCCAGTAATCAATGAACGATTCCATTCTGTAATACGAATGAATGAATCATCGACCAGCAAAAGCATTCGCAGCTCGGTGCACCCTGCGAATGTAAACAAAAGTATTCGTGTTGTACAACCATATAAGGCTATCTGACGTTTATTCATCTTTCTCTTGCACGCGCACAGAAAGGATAGGATTTGTTTTCATACGGAAACGCTTCGGAAGCGTTTCCGTATGAAAACAAACCCTATCCCGTCTGTGCGCGTGCAAGAGAAAGATGATAAACGTCAGATAGCCTTATAGTTCCATCTAGCTCGAAATCATGCTCAATCCTACCTTTCTAATCCTAAAAGTCTCTTTGTGTCTCTCGGAGGCAGTATCCAAAGCTGATCCTTGTAAATACAACCGACAAATGATACAGGAACTGCCGTGACTGTCGCGCGTTAGTCCGTTTCGAAGAAACACCACAGAACTGATAGTTTTTCCATAAAATATGATAAAATTCACTATTTCACTTGTATCCCGTTTTGTTATGTAGAATCAATTTTGTTTCGTTTTCGATGTTGACAGATGGAATGTTTATGTGTTGGTGGACAACCACTCACAGTATCTCAAACGCTTTCTCTCATTGGAAAGTGGAACCCAGAGATGCAGAAGTGTTGCTAGTTTTATTTTCATACAATTCAATTATTTTCTAAAATAAATAATGCGAAATTGAAATGAACACATCGTATAATGCTTAGCTAGTGTCTCCATTTGCCTACTTTTGAAATAGATTTCATTCATTTCAAAGAAGGAGTGTGAGTAATGTAACCGTTGGTCCCATGATGAAGCTTGTAGCTCCTTTACAAGCAAAAATCCCTCTCCCTGCTTATGTCCTATGTGAGTCTTTTGTCATGCAAGAGTTCGACCCTGTCTTCCTAAATGGGACTCACACGCTTATGCTGTCAGTTAGCCACTCGCCCATCAATTTATGTTTATTTGTAGCGGTTTGAAATAGCTAACTTGAATGCAAGAGCAATGTTAATCGCAAAGGAAGGTAACCCACAGAGGGCCGTTAACCACCTTTCGGTTATTTTCGGGCCCGTATCTCACTATTTTAATTATTTAGTGCTTGGCCTAAATCATATCCGTCTTTCTGTCCGAGTCTTTACAAGGAATAAGAAGTGCGCGTCGTGTTCCTAAATTAAAAGTATTATGTAAAAATTGTTCAATTGGTGTAAATTATTAAAACTTTGTGTTATTATAGGTAAAACTTACAAGCTAAACGGCAAATTATAAAATTACAATCGTAAACTAGGATCACAGTAATTAGTACGGTTAGTGAATTTGTTAAGAAAATGTGGTTCTTTTGTAATCTGATTGTTCTATTATTCCATTATTAAAGTGAATAGGACTATTGTCCATAGAAGCCAATAGGTGAAGCCAATTCTGTGATTAGTGGCAAAACTATACAACAAAAGGTAATTTAAGTAAATTAATAGAATTGTTGTAGTGTGTTTGTGGTACTCGTGGGTTGGGATAAAATAATTTGGCTGAATACTAATGTGCTTTGAACAGGTCCGTACAGCGGGCCTTTTTGTTTTATGTGCGGGTTTCACCTCGTCGCCCTCAGGTGAAACTATACTTCACAGGATTCCGTGTGACGATTCCCAGATCCGAAGGACCGTGAGTCGTTATTAACTCGGTCGAGCCGTGAGGACAGAAATTGTTCCGGTTCTGGGGTCTCCATTATTCGCCGGAAAGCCAAGGGACGCGAGCGATCGACAACTCGCACCGGGAGCCAAGATCCCATTGGAGGTATCCCACCAACCCGCCCAACGCTGAATACCACACTAAGACCACCTGCCCCCTCTCCACCACCGTTTTGCCACCGAAGACCGCCATCAACCCACCATCCGAGATAACCACCACGAAGAACAAGTTCTAAGATAAAACCGCAAGTACCACAATCTAGTAATTAAGTGACGTCACTTCAATGATAGGCCAGTTAGGAAGCAATAAAATTGTACATGCAATGAAAATTGTATTTGGTGGTTTAGTTTTGCTTTAATTACCCTAGGTTTGAGTGATTTACACCTTTATTCCTTTTGTGCGCTTTTCCGTGTTTTTGCAAGGAGTTCTCAGGCCTCGCCCTGTAGAGACCGTTTCTGAAGGGTAGATGTGTGTGGTTTTGAGCCAATTCCAGGTGAGAGATCTGTGGTTCATACTTCCACGAGAGCAAACATAATTCTTGCAGTTTTCCCCTTTGTTCCCTCTCAAGTGAGCAGGATTGATTGTATGCGTGTGACTCTGTGAGCATAAACGACCCTACGTCTCAACATAATTTCCCTACCGTGAGCAGCTGCAGGCTACATGGTCGATGAAGACGCCAAGTACTTTAACAATTATACGTTTGGGGACGGGGTGTTCCCCAAACTTGATGCACGGTGCATATGTTAAAATTGTCCGCAGCTGCTCAGTAACACTGGAGAAACTCATTGGACAGCAGCGAAGCTTATTTTATGCTTTCTCAAAGGAACACGGACTATGCAGTTGTTGTATCAAAAAACAGTAACTGTATTTTCAAAGACTTCATTGTTGCGAGCTCGACCAGGACGACTAAGCTAAATTATATCAAACTTATAACTACGCCAGTTGTTTAACAGCTGCTTATATAGTTTAGTAACTGTCGTTCGTTTCGAATAAATGTTTTATCAAATTTATATGTTTCATTATTTTGAATTTTAGTTATTTTAACTACTAATCACAGAGAAACAGACGTCTCACTCAACATATGTTCCATCGTACACCTTTTTAACGGTTTATTTAACTTTTTGTAGGTGGTCAATCGGCCACCGATGGCGCTTTCATCGATTTTGCTTGTGTTTAACGTTTGCACACTACCGCCATCTGGTTGCCGCTTGGCCACTCACCGGGATTTTAGCATTGGGCGACAATGTTTTCGTGACGATGATTTTGATTGCAATTTGTTCTAAGTGAGACGTCTGTTTCTCTGTGTACTAATGTTACACAATTTAAAGCAAGATCTGTTACAAAATACAATCAAACTTGGACTCGATATCGACTCATTGAAGCAAATTATGTCATATTGGAAAATATTTCAGCATCACAACCCGAATAAAAAATACAGTAGTATAACAATACAATTTATTGTAACACTACTATTAATAACATTAAATTGGCAATAGATTATATTGTAAATGAACCCATAGAAATACATTAGAATGCATTGTTATGAACCATTCACTCAAATGTAAATGAAGTTTTCATAATAGAATGTACGGGTTGTTAAGTATCGTAACAATACAAAATCTGATATTTTTCCATACATTTTTTTCGTCACACAATAGAGTATATGGTTAATATATTGTTGAAATATACGATCAAAACTGTTCAAAATACATTGGATTGTATTGTATTTATATAGTAAAACAATACGATTTTTGATTTCTCAGTTGTGACAGCTTTACTGTTCAACAATGCAATTTAAAGGGAAAAAATACATATTTGGCGCTTTGAGGCAAGTATTGTTATATAGTTTATATGCAATGTAAAGAATCGTTTCAAAAGTTATCAATGTATGAATCTCATGTACGAAAATGTTTCAAAAACAATTGCAAGTATTGTTACATTAGAGAAATATGTTGATGTATTGTATCCTCAGTGTGGATACAATCTGTGTAACCATCAATAAACAATATATCCTATTGTATACCGTACATTGTATGGTAATTCAATTGTTTTCACTATTGAACCAATAGTACATTTTTATCCGGGAAATAATTTCCATTCCACACCTCGATATTTCTATGAGTCGATGGTCAATATTGGCTCATGGAGGTTTTGTTGAATAATACGGCCTTTTATAAATCTGTTTCTTCACTCTAGTCGGGAACTGTCGCACATTGGAACAACTCAGAAAAAAGACGGTCAAACCCTCATTGTGGCGTTTAATACAGATTTAGATCCATGATTTGTTCATAGAATGTGTTCAAAAAGCTGCTCGACAAAATCTAGACCTTGAAATCCACTATTATGGTTCAATGCGATACCCGAGCAAAAAAAAAATTTACTGAAGATACTGTATGCTTTTCTCTTAATTTTAAGTGTTGAATCGTTGTTTTTTGATATTGCAGTCTTAAATTAATATAAAAATCGATTTTCAATATTTCGAAACAAAATATACAACGTGTTGACCCGTTTTGTATCACAAAACATTGAATAGCACTGACATACGCTGATCTGAAGTTAATATGGCCTTTTGTATTGACATTTCTATCAAATGGAACACATTTATCGGAAAAATAGGTCAATTTCATGAAAAAATGTCACCCTTATTGGCACATTTTGGCAGCTAGATTTACGTTATTCAGAAAGCTTATTTTATATAGAAGAAGTCAGTGGCTAAAGCTCAGTTGGGTCTGATGAGGCTCATTGATTTTTGTTCCAATTCTTAAAGTGCTATTTTCGAAAAAATAGGTTTTGTTTTACCTGTATCCAGTTTGTACTAAAAATAGTACTAAAAAAATGCTATAGCTCCCGCTCACAAATAGCATCCTCCTCCCCCGAAGATCTGGAAGATAGAAATATGCGCTCAAACATGATAAGTAAAATATAAGCATACTGATTTTTTTGTTTCAATTTAATTTGCCTTTAATTGATTATTAAGCAGTTATTTCCGCATTATCGATTAACGGTAAGGTGCAAGCAGGGCCGGATTTAGCCGGACGGGGGCCCCGGGGCCAACAGGTTGTGGGGGCCCTAAAATTTACAAAAAAGGTTGGTTTTGGTACATAATATTTGTGGGGGCCACGGCATAACCGCCCACACCCCTCCCCCCCCCCCCTAAATACGGCCCTGGGTGCAAGTATCTTAACTAATAAGGTATTATACGGGTACAGTACCAATTTTTGGCCATATCTCCATATTCGAGCATTTATCAAAAATATTTTAGAAGTTTTGGCGATGTTTAGCTCTTATAAAGATACACTTATTATTTAGCCAAATTTACTTCTAAAACCAATTGATTTTGTTTGAATACAATGTTTTTCAAAAGTTGGCTAAATTAGGCATTGAATTATAAGCAAAGGGCACGCTCACCCTACTTATAGAAATAATAAATAGATCCACAATAAGGCCGATGAAATGAGTATATGATGAGAAAGAGAAATGTTTATCGAAAACTACACTATAAAAATTGGAACAAAAATCAGTGAGCCTCATCAGACCCAACTAAGCTTTAGCCATTGGCTTCTTTTATACAAAATCAGCTTTTAGAATAACGGAAATCTAGCTGCCAAAATGTGCCTATAAGGCTGATATTTAATCAAGAAAATAGCCTATTTTTTCAATAAAACCGTTCTATTTGACTGAAATTCCAATCAGAAAGACTATATTATCTGAAAACGATCGTATATTAGTGCCATTTTTTATTTTGTGATATAAAACGTGTTGATATGTTGTATATTTACTTTAAAAATACTGAAAATCGATTTTTATGTGAGTTTTGGACTGCAGTATCGAAAAACAACGATTCAACCTTTAAAATTAGGAAGAAAATAGTATCTTTAGCAAAATTTCTCAAAACACAATATTCTAAAACATTGTCAAAAACCCGAACAAAAAAAAGTTATTGAAAAATTTTTTTTTTTTGCTCGGGTGTCGCATTAAAACATAATAGTGGATTTCACGCTCTAGATTTTGTCGGGCAGCTTTTTGAACACATTCTATGAAAAAATCATGGATCTAAATCTGTATTAAACACCACAATCAGGTTTTGACCGTCTTTTTCCTGAGTTGTTCCAATGTGTACCGGCAGCGAAAAATTACACCAAAGAAATACAATCGTCGCTCGCCAAATGTAAAAACAAATTAACAACAACTATATCTCAGTTCACGATGTGACAAATATGCGTACATTTTTCGCCTGGCCAGTGAATTTCGCGGCATAAGTGTCACATTGATAAAACGTGAAAAAAATAGTTGTTTTTGGAAATGTTTGAGTCCGGCCTAACGAATATGAATATTCTTCTATACATAGTTTATTGCATTAAAGTGAATAAAAAAGCGAAATTTAGCGATAATAGCATGAATACATTTTGAAACTTCAAATGCGTTTTTCTCATTTTTCTCGTTTTGTAACATGTGACATTTATGCGTCCGACGGCAGTGCATCCCTCACTGAAACATTGCCTCCTCGCAGCTTAGTGTTCATTCATAACTTTCACAGTTATTCATACATATGTATATATCATAAGGGTGATAAGGCTATTATAAATACTTTTATGTCCATAGGGAATTCGAGAATATTTTCAACCCGAAATTTACCCAATGGGTGCATTACGAATGGCACCAGCGCGGAATCTAATTATTACCGTCTATTGATTATACATCGGTTATTTTTATATTCTGCACAATATTTTATTTATCTAAGTATACATGTATATCCAATCGACAAACAAGTGCTTATAGTAGGTATAAATTAACAACAACAAGCATCTATAATCCATAATTGTAGACAAAGAGAAAATAACATCTAAACGAACTTTTTCAATTCGGCCCGGTTCAGGAAGCCCGCTATCGATCCGATGTCCTCGCAGTCGGGAATAATCTTGCCCTTGAATTCGAGGCACGCTTCGGCACACAGCTGTCCATCGAAAAACGTTCCATACATGCGCTTGCACTGGGCACAATTGGTCATACACACCGAGACGATTTCGTAACCGCCAAAGAGATCTGTTGTGGGTAGGTTTTTTCGGGTGGATTAATCGAAACAGTATTAGGAGAGGTTTGGATGGTTTTTCGGAAAAACTTACCAACGGTGGGATTGGAATATCCAACGTCAGCCAGAGCTAAGGTGCAAACGACTACCGCAAGAACAAGCAACCAATTTGCTCTGGGACTCATAATTGTGCTAATTTCGAAACTCTATGGATAAACCGGGTTTGAATAAATGGTAACTGATGCTATAGATGCTGCAGATGATTGCTTTTATACGCATTTTCCATCTTCATCTAGATGTGTGATACGACAGACTTTGTGATATGGTTGATTAAATCTCTGCATGGCACATCCTTTCTGTTTCACTGTCAGCATGTTGGAGTTCGCTCATAAGTGTAGGTCAGTGCACTTCAAATAAGCCCACTATCGCTTAAGAATCAAAAAAGCTCTGTTCGACAATGCTCAATAAAATATATCGAATATGCATGTCAATAAAAATATATAAAAATGATTGAAATACATGATTCTTCTATTGTATCTGAAGTGTTACCTTTTCTGTTTCCCTTGCCAGTTCTTCCCGTGCTTCTATAGTTAGATCACCGAACATATCAACATTCTGATGGATAATACCGACCTAGGCGAATGATGGCCTCCCAATATTCCTGAATCTTTCGTTTGGTATTTTGCAGCAAATTTGAGCATTGGCGTAACTACAGGGGGCTATAGCCCCACCTAGGATCCAAATAGAGTTTTTTCTACTTGGCATAAGTATTGCACATATCTACCTGTCTAGCTTAACTACTACAGATAATGAAAAACTCTGTTGAATCTGTTTATCAGGTTTTTGAATTTCGAATAATTCAGGACCACGCCTAAACATTTTTTTTGTGGGAACCACAGGGTTTGAATCCAAAGGAGAATGACACAATCATGTCTGTATATGCACTCTCTAGATAGGTAGCAACCGTGAGATTTTTTCGGAATGTTACGATAATGAACTAATTCGAGGGTTACCTCATGATAAAGGCCATATCAAAATTATATCAACATATGTTATTATGTTTTAAATTTCTTCAACAAAATTTGTTAGAAATTTGATGCAAGATGTTATTAAAATATCTAA